>NC_080387.1:33071576-33371576 GCF_028751815.1 Salvia miltiorrhiza
TGTAATTAATGACAAGGAATCAAACTAAAACCAAAAATTATCGAAAATGATATATAGCATAACTGATAACCGGTCACATGGATCCGACTATAATATTTACACAATTGCTTGTCTGCAAATTCAAACGAACACATCATAGTATAGAATCTATCATAACTAACTGTACGCAACGAAAATCAACAAAAAGGCAAGATACGTGTATGAAGACATGCACCCATCGTTCACCTATCAAACACGACAAAAGTTTCACTCGGCACTCCATCATATCTATTACTGCTCAACCTGCACATTTATACAGATATGCAACGTTGAGTACGAGGGTACGAGGTGAACACATGCCAAAAGCTATGCACATGTTTATATAAATTATATCATTTCAATAGCACAACAATGAGTTTTTAGCTAAAAGGCTCAAGCTTATTAAATTCTTTTGTGAGTCTAAAGTTCGTCTGCGCAAACTAAATTCTTTTGTAATCCATCATATCTAAAGTTATGCATCAGAGAAGAGGCTACCTGTCACGGACACTTGATCTGTCTATTCGCCCACAAACACATAGTCATTAGGTATACACTAATTCTGGCAGGATAGTCATCCTCTCAGAATCTGAATAATTCTATCGATGTAGAAACGAAGGAAAATAGGGGGACAACGGCGGACCGAGTAGTTGTAGAGAATAAAGAAACTGGTGGAGAATCTGGTAGTTGGTGAAAAAAGGAAAGATAAAGATGAGGGGGGATGGTGGAGAATTGTCGGCCGCCTGCTTGGGTTGTTGACGAGAAGAAAGAAGAGGAGGGGAGGAGAGGGTGGGCGGCAGACTTGGGTCTGGTTGTATAATTGGATGGATGAAATTTTGAAATTTTTATTTGTTCTTTGTTTTCAATTTTTCATATTTTCTTTTATTTTTATTTTTATATGTTTTTATTATAATTTCCATTAAGAATAAAATAATCTATTTAGACAAAAAATGGTTTGAATTAAAATATTTTTATTTTTATGGCAATTATTAACTTTTTCTTAAGAAAATTGGTTATTTAAAAGTTTTAATACTTATATTAATACAACTTCGACGACATGAGCACGGAAAAATTGAGAAGCTCCGTAAAGGAGAGTATGATGATATTGAGAATGAGAATTTTAATTTCGATCCGAAAAGTATAAATTCACATGATTATCTTATGCATACTCACATTCCTGACCTCGTCAAATATTATTTCAGACATTGATTAACCAAATTATGGTGCTTATATTAAATTGTGTGAAATATAAAAAAATTCAATAAGAATGAAAACATTTGCAATTACTTTTAATAAAAAAAATGATTTTTGTGAATATAAATAATATTTTAAAATAAATTATGTGCATATATATGCAGGTTCAACGATGCGAATACATAGAAATTGAAAAGCCTACAAAGGAGATGCATGGCGATATTTAGAATTCGAGATATTCAACATCAGTCCTGAAAGTATAATTTGGGATAATTATCTCATGCATAAGGGTGGGAAATTTGGAATCGGATATCGGGTAAATCAGTATCGACCCGATACCCGATTGAGTATCGAGTATTGGGTACCCGATACCTAGATATTTAGGGTATTAGGTTAGTATCAATATTAGAGTCTACTGAAAAAATGAGATATTGATTGTGTGTTTTTATATTATTTGTTAATAACAAAGAATTGAAAGCAAACACATTGATATAGGTTAAGGGCTGAAAATAAGGGGGGAAATCAATATTTTAAAAAGGGATATTTGCAGTAAAATATACGAACTTTCAGCAAATTCTGATTTTTCCTATAACCCTTAAAATTTGAAAAAAAATACACCACCTTTCGATTTTTTCTGATTTTTTCCACGGGTATGAAATACCCCTAAATAGAAGCTGAATTTAGGACTTTTGACTTAGATTTTTTTATACCTAAGCGTGACGGATAATAAAGGTGGTATAATAAAGTCGTTGCATCGGCTTAGTTATAAACAAATCTAAGTCAAAAGCCTTAAAATCAGCTTCTATTTGGGAGTATTTCAAATTCATGGGAAAAATCAGAAAAAATCGAAAGGTGGTGTATTTTTTTTTTCTTCAAATTTTAAAGGTCACAGGAAAAATCAGAATTTATCGAAAGTTCGTGTATTTTACGGCAAATATCCCAATAATTGAATATTAAGGTACCCGATTACCCCAAATCGGATAAATTGGGTACCCGAATACCCTATCAATCTGGAGGGAATTTTGCAAATTGAATTAATTCGGGTAAATTATGATACCCGAATACCTAACTCGGGTATCCGAGTAGGGTATTAAGGTACAGGCCTTCGACCATTTTTTCCATTCAGGTATATGATTTTTTCGAGTAGGATACCCAAACTCGACTCGATTGCCACCCCAGTCATGCATACTCATATTATTGGTCTCGTCAAATATTCTTTGAGACATTGATTGGTTTCCACAAAATAGCAATTCAAATTAAAATTTGAATTAAAATGAGCGCTACACATTTGTAATTTTATTTTATTTATTTTTGTTTCGAATTCAATAAAGAAGATTGGTTTGTATTTTTGTCATAACATTTTACATACTCGTCATCATTTTAGGCCCATCATTTGGATAACTTTTCTTCGGTCCAATAATAAATGGGCTTTATATAATTCAGATTCAAAATCATCCAGGCCGAGATTTTGTTGCTCAATTTGTAGATACTGCTTACTGCTTGTGGTTTTGGAAACAATCAAATATCCCATATAATCGAGTTATATTCATCTAAACCTGATTCGAATCATATAATCGACGA
Organism: Salvia miltiorrhiza; assembly: GCF_028751815.1. Lineage (NCBI taxonomy): Eukaryota > Viridiplantae > Streptophyta > Magnoliopsida > Lamiales > Lamiaceae > Salvia > Salvia miltiorrhiza. The sequence goes on from NC_080387.1 coordinate 33,074,367, forward strand.
TTGTACGGTACACTCGATTGTACCCAAATTTTGATGTATTACTTATTAATACTAATATTTTATTGATATTTTCTGAAATTTCATCTTTCTCTATATATTCAGCTAATTTTCAAATTCAAAATTCAAGAATTATTAGGAAAATGATCCAACGAAGAGATTAGTCTAAATCTCATTTAAATAAAATCCTTCATAAATAAATAATAGATACTTGATTTAGTTTCTTTCATGATTTAAACATAAAATAAAAATAAATTTTACAATTAGCTAGATTCTTTTAGTATCATATTATTATAAGTAAAAATAGCAAAACGCGCATCTAATGAAGATATTAATTAATGCAGAGGCAATGAGGCATGGACAGCTCCAACTTTTTGACAGTTCGTAATATGCAGAACCATAAATATAATTTAATTCAAACCAATATTATTGACGAAAGCCATTTCACCTAACTTTGCATGCACCATAATTATTACTCCTGTATACACCCCATAAACACACTTCATTTTGCCCCATCGAATGTTTCTAGTGGTAAAGCATAATCAAATTTATGGAAATCATAATTAATCAATTAATTAATTATTCTGAGATTTACTAAGACGATGAATAATTGGTGCAAAATGTGAAACATAATATAGATTAAATGGTACTACTCTGTTGTCAGGTTTGATGAATACAAAAACATTTACAAGTATCAGAGTGAAACTATACACAACCGTGCATAATTACATGATATGATTCTGTATAGAAAATTGTATCAAACATGTACATGTAATATATAAATTCATTATCACGTATGGCTAAAAAATCAATGGGTTAGTATAGTTTATGACTTTATGTATATGTTTAATAGAATTTTCCACAAGTAAATATTGTGGTCCGTAACAATAAATTTTAGATTTGAAATTTGAATTTAAGTTCAAGTAAAAATAAAAAGAGAGACAATTTAAGTTTAAATTTGAATTTGAGATGCTTCGAGCATTTATTTTTTGGTGTCCAAGGGTTCAGAGAACTACTGGCCAACACTTTAAGTCATGCAAACAGTCAAAGTTTAATTATGTTCATGCAAATAAATGAATTCGAGTCACACTATAAATTAAGTCCAGATTATTTCTTTTGACTCATTTTTTAATTTCAACACTATTTTAAATCTTTGCAAATAAATATATATATTTTTCAGTTTTTGCAATTAGGGCTTAGACTTAAATTTAAGGCAGTCGGAAAGACGACACGACATCTCGTTGCCAGCGTGGACCGAAATAAAACGATGTCGTTTTCTCCATATGAGAGAAGCGATGTCGTTTTAGTATTTGGAAAAGTGGAAACAAGATGTCATGTCATCTTTCTGACTACCTTAAAAAAAAAATTAAGTCGAAGTTTTAATTGCAAAAATTAAAAAGAATATGTACTCCCTCCGTTTTTTGCTAAGTGTCCCATTTAGCACATTTTTTTGTTTCTCAATAAGTGTCCCATTTCAAAATTTGAGAGTATATTTATGACATTTTTTCTATTTTATCTTTATTTAATACTTGTATGAATGTAATAATTAGTTATATATATGCATTTATTATGACAATTACTAAGGTTACAAATGTAAAATATCTTATTTTATTGATATGTGTATTTTGACGGTTGGGGATACTTAACTGGGGACACTTAATAAAAACGGAGAGAGTATTTATTTACAAAAATTTAATAGTAGTGTTGAAAATGAAAAATGAGTTCAAGTTGGTGCCTTAATACAATTTACCCTTTTCTTTTCTTTTTAATGAATTTAAGGCCAGTTGTTGACTTGTTGGACGATGCACTGAATTCAATAAGGTATTCGGTTCAATTAATTTTAAAAAGTTCGTAACCATCACATCGCATACTCCATAAAATCATCATATGTAATTATCACAAACTTTAGTCTTCTAACATTCAATTATTATGTAAACCTATACTTTCTTCATATTTCATTAACACGGCCAAATTTAGAGAAGAGTTAAAACATCTTCACTTAAAAATAAATAAATAATACAATCTCCATTATTATCTTCACAAATTATCTAAACATTGCGTAGATAATTTTTATAAGATGATTTAGAAGAACTTATAATCATCAAATATCTTGAAATTTATTTGAAGCCCTCAAAAATTTGGCAAATACCCTTTTAACAGATTGTTTGTTACTATAATTCTTTTGATTGGCTCTAATTGGATCTGTTAGAGTTAATTGTTGGGCCAAAATGATCCATTCTCTGGCGGCCTATTTTTCTTGTTTGGACTTTGTGATAGGTCTTAGATTAAGACATTCTACTAAATCACTTAAATTTATAAACTTTTAATAAGTGGAGTAATGATTCTTGATTGAAAAGTGAAAACGCTATAATTCTATAACATGTTAGCTTGAAGATGGAAAGCCCATAATTGATGCTAATCAATAAAACATTATTTGCTCTATAACATAACAATTATAGCAACTAAACGAAGTACCTATTTCTTACTACACTTTGCAAATATGGCAAAATAAAAAGGTGTGCATGAACCATGATTAACGAATTTTTACCTATTTGAGGTCATCATTCTTAAAATGTTATTGAACTCATCTATTATATAATAGGATTAAGCCTTAACCTATGTGGCATATCTAAAATCTCACCATTTTAAAATTTACCATATCTATTATATAATAGGATTAAGCCTTAACCTATGTGGCATATCTAAAATCTCACCATTTCAAAATTTACCATATATAATCTTCATCATTTATTAATTAATTAACTATTACATTCTATATAAAGATTCATTAATCATAATAAATATAATTAATAATATATATATATAATAACATTAACATTACATATAATCTAAATTAATAAATTTTATTATTTATTTTTTCTAGATAAAAATTAGATTTACATGTCTGATAAGAAAAAAAATATAATCTATATACGATAAATTATTTTAATTGAATGTTAGTGATTAGATGTATATTTGTTATTAATTTTATATTTCTCAATAGCGTACATATTATATGTATATGTTGCAATATATTATATTATATGAATATATATATATATATATAATATTTATATTCTTAATTTTCAATAAAATTAATTTTAAATTAAGTTTGAATTGAGACATGCACGTATATGTAAATTATAAACGGGTGTGGTCATTGATTTACATGTTTGCATAATAAGGCACAAATTCTATAAACTGATTACTTTAAAACAAAATCTTATTTTATGTCTATCAAAATAATTAAAATTTTATTTTTATTTTTTATAAAATAAATCCATGCATTTTATTTATATAGGGAAGAAAAATATATTTTTCATTTCTGCAAACTTTATTTGTTTCTGTTCGTCCATTACTACAATAATAATAATAATAATAATAATAATAATAATAATAATAATAATAATAATAATAATAATAATAATAATAATAATAATAATAATAATAATAATAATAATAATAATAATAATATCAAATATATAATACGATTAGGCCTTAGCCTACGTGGCAGGCCTCAAATTCTTTCTTTTCAATCTCAATCTCCAACGTGGCATTTGAGAATCCAATCTATATATTCTCATTCTCACTTTTAAAACAAAAGTCACACCTCCCTCTTCCTCACCCCATTGCCGCCGTCCCTGAATCCGGTCGGCATCGTCTCCCCCTTCACTGTCTCTCTCTTCTCTCAATCATTTTCTCTCTCTAAAGTCGATTGCACACTCAAATCGAGCCCTAATTCCCCCCTTAAAATGCCCGCCTTTCTCTCCCTCTAAATTCAGGCGTCGCCGTCGTCCTAAGGGCGGCGTTGCTCCGCCTCATCTCTGACTCCCTCTTCCATTCCTTAATTAGTTAGATTCTGTTTCCACTTCTTAAACCCATGAGAATTCTCCATTCGAAGCAATTAATACAAGAGCCGTAAGATTTCTTTTTCCTATAACCCGTTGCCGTTCCTTCTTCTAGACTCTGGCGAAATAGTCGCCGCTGAGCTTGCGGTTCGTTTGCCGCCGAGTCACCGCTGAGCCCTGGAGTTCGTCCACCGTGCCGTCGACCCCCACCCCACCGACCACTTCTCTGTTTTGATACCTCCATTTCCTGATCTGCCGTGATTTTTCCTACACACCTATGGTAAGTATTAAATTAGTTTTCTAATTTAATAACGCGTTTCACTATTTTAAATATAGAATGATTATTATTTTAGAAAGAACAAATTTTGGAAAGAATTTTGGCATCTGCTATCAAGCGTGTTGTGATTGTTGCATGGAAGCAATATTATTTATCAACTCTGATGAGGGGTGAAATATGCAAGGTCCTAAGATCAGGACACGTGGCTTTGCTTGGAATACCAAAGTGGAATACCAAAGATGAGCAGCAGGGAGCAAAGAAGATGTGAGAAATAGGCAGAGGGAAAAGTCCAGAGTAGAGCTAACCAGAGCAGAGTTGGCAGAGCAAAGCTTCCAGAGCAGAGCTGCCAGAGCAGAGCTTCCAGAGCAGAGCTTCCAGAGCCAGAGCTAACCAGAGCAGAGCTTCCAGAGCGGAGGGCCAGAGCCAAGTTGCCAGAGCAGAGATGCCAGAGCCAGAGCTAGCCAGAGCAGAGATTCCAGAGCCAGAGCTAACCAGAGCAGAGATGCCAAAGCAAAGCTTCCAGAGCAGAGCTGCCAAAGCCAGAGCTAACCAGAGCAGAGGGCCAAAGCCAAGTTGCAAGAGCAGAGATTCCAGAGCTAAGTCATTAAAGTCAGAGCCAGAGCCAAGTCGCCAGATCCAGAGTCAGTGCTAAGTCGTTAGAGTCAGAGCCAAAGCCAAATCGTCAGACCCAGAGTCAGAGCTAAGCTATTGGAGCCAGAGAGCGGAGCCACACGCCAAAAGGCGGAGCTACTTAGCAGAGCGGAGCCAAAGAGTAGAAGTCTGTCCCAAGGAAGGAAATCCAGAGCTACTAGACAGAGCGGGATGATGAGGACATAATCCAGCTCTGTAATTAGGGGACAACGACCTGACAAGTTATAAGCTAATAATAGCCTTAATTAGTTTAATGGCGAGCATGCGGAATAGATGACCAAACGGATTTACTACTTTACCCCGACTGTAATGCCTATAAATACCTACGATGATGAAATAAAGCACACGCTCTCTCTTTTACTGCTTTAAGAACTCTTCTCTTTCCTTTCTCTCTAGAGTTTGAACTAATAAAATTACACATATAAATAAAATATCTAAATTGTTAGAGTTATGTTTGTTAGATAGTTGACAATTGGAGTCATGGTTGAATATAATTTCATATTTGATGATGCACTCTCAAACTTTAGATGAGATGATGCTCAAAACTCCAGACGAGATGATGCTCTTTCAAGTTTTAGACGAGATGATTCTCTTTCAAGTTTCAGACAAGATGATGCTCAGAAGTTAGAGGTGATCTGTCAAGTTTGCGACGAGATGATGCCCACAACTTGGTTGGTCTTAAAACTCCAAATGATACGATGTTCGATAAATCAGTTATGGTCTTTTAAATATCAGGCGAGATTATTTTCATAATTAGTTATGCTTTTAGAAGTTCGGAAGTATATGATACTCACAATTCAATTATGATTTTTCAAACTCCATATAAAATTATGGTCAAAAGGCAAAATAAAAAAATTGAACAAAATTAATAAATCTTGTAACAACAAATGCAACAAATCAATCCTCCATCATACTTATGTCAAATTTCTATGTATTTCTACTCTTTTTTTTTTTCTTACGCGTCAACTTTTTATAAAATTTCATATGAAAACTAATGGGTCTTTTTATGATCTCAACAAAATTAATAATTTAATTGCTAAAAGTTGTTGAGATTAATATAATTTAAAATGTATTACTAATTTAATTTAATTTAATTAATTATATAAATAATTTACATAAAAAGTTATTTTATGTAATTATCATATGAATAACATAAAATATATAAATTACAAGAAAATATATACCCGTCGAATTTCGACGGGTAATACACTAGTTATGATTAAGACCAAAAAAGCTACAATCATCACCATTTTATAAAAACGTATTAGTAGCTATATTAAGGTTATAACATGATTTTATGTTAGGGTAAATACCATGAAAACTCCTTAAATATACCCACTTTATCAAAAATACCCTGAAACTTTTGAAATTTTCTCAAAACCCTCAAACTATCAGATTTTTATCAAATATATCCCGCATATATTTTTCGGTTACCAGAAACGTGATATGGCTCGCCGAATACTGCAATGTAATTTATATTCTATTTTTTTTTAAAATGATATGGAAAAAAGGACTTAGTTTCATACCATATTCCATCGTATTTATCCCTAATTCTAGGTTATTAGCGTGAATTTCAAACACGATAGGAGTGAATTTTAAATTTCAGAATGGATTTTTATTAAATGATATAGTACGAAACGATATTGTTTTTGCCATTGCATTTAAAAAATAGAATATAAATTACATTGTGGCATCCGGCGAGCCACGACACGTTTTTTGTGACCGAAAAATAGATGCGGGATGTATTTGATAAAAATATGATAATTTGAGGGTTTAGAGAACATTTCAAAAGTTTCAGGGTATTTTTGATAAAGTGGGTATAGTTCAGGGATTTTTATGATATTTACTTTTTATTTTACTAGAGTTCAATGATATTCCTCTCATTTCAGTAGTCTATACGAATCTAAATATTCCTATATCCCAATTTTAACAAATTAAAAGGTGATTCTATTTTAGGGCTGCTTATTTGGATATTGGGTATTGGTTATATCCGAACCGAATCGAAACCCGCCGATTATCGGATAACCGATATCCGATATTTGGCTAAATGGTACGATTATGGGTATAATATAACTACAACTTTACGTGAAATGAAATGTATCAATTTAAAAACTAATAATTAAATACACTTACGAATAGTCAAAGTATAATAGAATAATCAATAATAAACTATTAAACTCTATTAAAATATTAACTCAACTCAATGAAATCATTAACTTGTTCATCACATCATCACACGAGGAATCGTGAAGGTGAATTGATTAAATAAATTCTGCCAAATAGCTACAATTTAACATAGTTAATTTTTTTTAATGGTATTTCGGTTACCCGTTTAACCGACTCATATAACCGTCTCATTTAATCGGTAACCGATCGAATACCGTTTAGATTTGAGTATGAATAACAGAAATACTAAATTTTATGTACGGGTACCCGAATTTTGGGTATGATTATCCCGTACCCGACCCGTTCATCACCCCTAATACTATTTATCTCATTTGAACAAAAGAAACGAAATAGCGTACGAGATCCAAACATTTGATCCGACCCATCACCGAAACTTTATCATTTAACAATAATAGAGTTTTATTTCCACCCCACGTTTATTCATATTATTGTTATGAATGGGAAATTGAAAAGCCAAATTAAACAAGAATTTCCAAGACTTTTAAGTTACCAACGCCTTTTAAATCGAACCTCATGACTCATGAGATTCGATTTTTTAAGTATGTCTGCTTCAATTGAGTTTTCAATTATCGAACCAACAATTTCTTCTAAAAATCTCTGGTATGCTTCACTTTCATCAGAATAATTTAATATGTAGTTCGATCACATCAATTTTATAATAGTAACCAAGATGATTTAATCATTGTATTTGAGTTCACCAATTGGCTATTATCCCTACATGAACATTTTTTGATCAAGTCGAGATTGTAAGATTGTTGAACATCTTTTTATGTAATTCGATTCATGTTTATTGAATTCGTACATTATTATTTCTAAGTTTGATGAATCCATGTGCAATTGAAATTAAATTGAATGTTCCCTAAAAAAAGGAAAATTTAAATTCATTGAGTATAAAATATATTTTTAATTAATAAATTATTAATTTATCAATTAATTATTATTTCTCCAAAATAATAAAATTTTACAGTCCCAACAATATTACTTTTTAGAGATTCTATATAGCAACACAAAAATATATTCTCTACATCCCCAAAATATTCTGATACATAAATAGTCCATTTTTATTTATTGACACTATCTCATAACATATTATTCTCAATATATCAATTTATCTATCTATTCTACTATATAGTGGACAATTTGTTTACTCACAATATAATTTAATTATCATTATTTTACTATAATTTAGATAAAATCATTTATTCGCTCCTAATATACTCAACTATTTTATTAAAGGGTTAATTGCTCCTAAATACATCACATTTCCTTGAATTCTACAATTGCACATCACCTTTAAATCCGCCCCAAAATACACCACCTTTATATTTTTTCTTTTTTTGCACATGACTAAAAAATCCTCAAGAAATAAATTAAAGTGTTAATTTATAAATTTAAATATCTTTTTAGCAGCGGAAATATAATAAAATAAAATTCTTATAAAGTTTAAAATCATATATATATATATATAAGTATTTTCGTAAAGAAATAAATTCTCTAATAAATTTTTAGAAAGAACTTGAATTAAAAAAATAAACAAGTCATGACATTAAGAAAATAAAAGGAAACTTTTATTTTAATAAATTTCACACGAATTCGATATAATTTGGAATTTAGAGTTACAATAATCAAAAGTACCACATGAATAATATAATGAGTTTGAAAGAAACATTTTTTATTTTTATTTTTTTTTAAAGAGGTTCAACGAGCCCATTCGACTCTCCACGCGCCTCCAATGTCATTTACCTGAAATATTAAATATGGGATAAGCATACATAGTATACTTAGTGTGGGAACATGCAATTATTGTCCACGTCAATAAAATGGTAACACATATGATCATAACATTCAAAACAACACAGTTTTGTCAATCTGGAAGTCACGTCATTTAAAGTGGTAACACCCTAATCTAATTAAAGTGTTAAATATAAATTTAAATATCTTTTTAGCAGCGGAAATATAATAAAATAAAATTCTTTATAAAAATAAATAAAGAATTTTATTTTATTATATTTTCGCTGCTAAAAAGATATTTAAATTTATAAATTAACACTTTAATTTATTTCTTGAGGAAAAACAGAAAAAATATAAAGGTGATGTATTTTGGGGCAGATTTAAAGGTGATGTGCAATTGTAGAATTCAAGGAAATGTGGTGTATTTAGGGGCGGATTTTAAAAGTGATGTGCAATTGTAGAATTCAAGGAAATGTGGTGTATTTAGGGGCAATTAACCCTTTATTAAAACTAATACCATTCCCTATATGATACTCCTCATGTCCCATTATAAATATTTCATTACTTTTGGGCACGAAAATTAAAAATTGTGTAGAATGTAGATAAAGTGGATTGATAAAATTATTTAAATATTAGGTATAAAGAGAAAATATATTATTAAAACTGAATGAAACATTTGTAATGAGACATCTCATTATGAAAAATAAGATATTTGTAATGGAACAGATAGAGTAATTATTTGGAGATGAACAGAGTATACTAGAAACAACAAAATGAAATGAAATAAAATACCCCCTCCGTCCCAATAAAAGTGGCCACTTTTTTTGGGCACGGAGATTAAGAAGAGGATTGTTATGTTTTAATTGAGTGTGACCCACCAAAATTAGTGAGTAATTTTTAGAAAGTGACCTACAATTGTTGACCAAATTAGTGAGTAATTTTGACATTTTTAGAAAGTGGCCTACAATTGTTGACCAAATTAGTGAGTAATTGTTGACTTAATTAAAGTAAACTTTTGCCATTTTTAGAAAGTAGTCACTCTTAATGGGACACCCAAAAAGAAAATGTGGCCACTTTTATTGGGACGGAGGGAGTAAAATAAGTCTCGGGGCCAATGCCCCCTTCCATAATTCCGTTTGCATATTTCTCAAGACCCCCAAAACAGCCCCCAATGCTGCCCCCCACCCTTCTTTTCCGGCCCATTTAAGTCTATATATATTTAGTATCTCCGCCCCCCGCCCCCTCATTCCCCCTCCCCGATGGAGCCATGGCTCGACGACGATCTCCAGAGCCTCAGCTTCAACTCCACCACCACCACCACCGCCACCGACATCCACCGCTCTACAAGCTCCGGCTCCGACTGGACCGCCCCCTCCTCTCACTTCCCCCCCTCCAAGCTCAACCCCTCCGGCGACCCCCACCTCTCCTCCCTCTCCCTCACCGACCTCCGCTTCCTCCACCGCCTCGGCGCCGGAGACATCGGCTCCGTCTACCTAGCGGAACTGAAGCCGCCCACCTCGAGCCTCTTCGCGGCGAAGGTGATGGATAGGAAGGAGCTGGCGAGCCGCAACAAGGAAGGGCGGGCGAGGACAGAGAAGGAAATTCTGGAAATGTTGGATCACCCGTTTCTGCCCACGCTCTACGCCGCCGTCGACACGCCCAAGTGGTCCTGCCTGCTCACCGAGTTCTGCCCCGGCGGCGATCTCCACGTCCTCCGCCAGCGTCAGCCCTGCAAGCGCTTCCCGGAATCCGCCGTCAGGTGCCTACTTTAACCATTTTCTTCATTTAACCAGCGCACCATTAAATTATTTTTTCCGCCATTCAAAATTACTGTAATTAATTTACTACATGGGTTTGATTTTTATATTTTTATTTCTCACATAATAGAGGAGCACTCGTCTGTGTCGCGCCTGCATGCACTCATCACAAGGATATTGTAGATTAAAAACCACATTCTTCATAACACTCTATTTGTAGAAATCTTAATAATTAGTGTCTCAATTTCGTAATAATAAAACCTATAGTAATTATTTAATTTCCAAATAATCCTTTTCTTTCTCTTTGTGCAAAAAAAAAAAAAACTGACACGAATTCTAGAAACATGGCAATAATTGCGGACTATATATTTTGGTGTGGTAAGCGGAGAATTTCAAATATAGAAATATAGAGGAAATTTAGGGTGGGAAAATGGAAGGGAGTTTTTGAATGTGTCTAGGTTTTGATGGTGAAATAGAAAAGCTAGTGAGAGTGAGGTGTCAGCAGGGAGCGGGCCCCACCCCCTGGTGTTAGTCAGTGGGGCATAGCTAGTTGTGGTGGGGGTGGGCACTACCCTATTGGTCAGTGTCTTCGGTGGGGCCCGGAAAATATAATGGTACAATCCGATACGAAACACGGTAGCGTAGCACTGGCTTCGTTTTTGGAAGGTTAAAAGTGGAAAACTGAAAGTGTTGCGAGATTCACTCTATTCGTTTACTTATGACCGCACGTGCTCGTTTACTTTTTACGGAATATTTGTCCATTTATTATTGCCTCCAAAATTACCGTGATGCCCCACTGTGGATTTTTTTTCTTGTCTTTATACCGTTTAGATCTTTAGATGTAATGCATCTCTAGTAGATTATCGCACTCCTTCCGTCCCACGAAGCATGACTCAGTTTCCTTTTTGATTTGTCTTATGAAATTTGATCTGTTTTTAAAAATGGCAAAAAGTTTACCTTTTATTCACTTTTTCACGTTTTCACCTACCACACTTAACACATAAAATACCAATTTTTTAATTCTCGTGCAGAAAAGAAATGGGTCATGCTTAATGGGACGGATGGAGTACTATTAATTCATAAGATATTATATATCTTTCAAAAAGAAAATAATTTAATTATAATATAAGACGCGATCTTATCGTAAAAAATATACATTTGAATTTAGCAATTCTGTAAAATAATGGAAGTATGTGAATTTTAAACATTGTACTTCCTCCGTCTCATTGTATCTGAGACTTTTTTTTTACACGAAAATTAAGAAAAAGTGTATTTTATTTGTAGGTGAAAAAGTGAAAATGTATTTAAATGGTAAAATCTTTACAAAAAAAAGAAAAGAGTCTCATTTACAGTGAGACGCCTTAAATAAAAAGAGTCTCAGATACAGTGGGACGGAGGAAGTATTTGGTTTGAAAGCTTGTAATAATAAAGGAACATGCCAGCTCAAATTCGTGGCGGTGTGTGTGTGTTGATATCGTTTCTATTATGGTTGACTTACAAAACGTGCAATAAAACACGTGACCCATGAATAAATTATTTGGTATATGCTCTTTTACAGATCCCAAGGCAGCCACTCGGTTAAATTCGATCAATTTTGAGAGATTTTTTTGGAAAAAATTGGAGAAATTGAGTTGTTTGTTCAAGATAATATTTGTGTTCTAGGGTGAAATGATGTACTCCTTATTTATAATAGTAGTATAAGTTTTTCTAGGATTTTGCATATATATTAATAAAATAATAGTAATACTTAAATTAACCTTAATCAATGATAATTTTCCTTCATGAAACAATTATTATTTGATGAAAAATATAAAAAAGAGACATAAATGAAGAGAGTTAATAAGGATAATTTTGGTATTAAATTCCAAAACTACATTTAAAATACAACTAATTAAAAGATTCAAAAAGACTTATATTATGAATAGGAGGGAGTATAATATTAGAATGATCAATGATGAATTGATAGAATTAACACCCCTTGGTTATTAATTTATCTAATAATTTAATGTTTTGCCACATTCAAGCATATGATCCTTAAAATGAGGACCATAAAGGCCTTTGAGATGCAAAGGTTCTAACATTTTGCTGAATTTGTGGGATTCCCATTGGACTATTTTTTAAAAAAAATTGTCATTGTCATACCCCTTAGGAACAGGAAAACTATTATATGGTCCCTACAAAATTGGGTATTTGACAATTATGCCATGTTGATGCTAGTGAAGCTAGGATGATGAGACAATGTGGATGCTCTGGTTCTGTGGTGTGAATGAAATGGCATCAATTTAATTTGTTTGTCCTTATTGGAAATAATGAGGTGTTACAAAAATCTTCATAAGCTCTTGATTTGATATTATATTCGAGCGATATTAGGTAATCGATCATGAATCTATTAATGCCGACTTTGTAGCTAGCCCATTGATTTTTTTCTTGACTTTACAAAAAAAACATCTTGCTCCATGACAAAACATACATTGAATTATTGCATTGGACATGTTATTGTTGATGATCATAATCTCATCATGTGTCTTGTGATAGCATAATTTGATAGGTTTGATGGCAGTAAGTTTCATTGTAAACCTAGCTAGAAATGGTTATCTTCTATCTTATCTTTAAGAAGGTAAGAGAAACTTCACTTTTTAGTTTCCAAAGATCTTTCATTTTTGGTAGTGGAAAAGAGCTAAACCTCATTAAGAAAGCAACAAAAGTAAAACCACAAACAGAGAAAATAAAGCTTTGAATTTTATATGGCGTGGGAGGCCGAGGCCCCCCTCTTAGTTTTTGTTTTTCCTTAGTTGGAGGTGGGGTGTGGGGGTCCTAGACATGCTATAAACTATACTTCTACCGACAGCAAAACACATTGGTCTCTTCTTTTGCATGATTATCACATGATAGAGTTGAATTTCTTTCTTTTTAATGTTGTAATGATATTGTATAATATGTTTAGGGCACCATTTTCTGCAGCATTAAATTTCGACCGTGATCTTGCTTGTTTGTGGTGAGCTTGTGACAACAATTAGTTAGGCCCCTTTCTTTTGGCTATGCTAATTCATCAATAATTCATTGGGTCTCAACCAATCATGTTTCCTACATAGATCATTGGTGTCTCAACTCTTCTTGATTTTATGTGTGTGTGTGTTTTAACTAGGTTCTATGCGTCTGAGGTTGTGGTTGCTTTGGAGTACTTGCACATGATGGGAATCGTGTACCGTGATCTCAAGCCCGAGAACGTGTTGGTCCGATCTGACGGTCATATAATGTTGACCGATTTTGACTTGTCCTTGAGATGCGACGACTCGACCTCGACTCCGGCCCAGGTGATCCCGAGCCAGAGCGTGCCGAGCGCACCGCTGCCGCAGGGCGACTACGCCCTCGACCGGCCGGGGTTCGGCTCGACCTCTTGCATCCTCCCCAGCTGCATTGTCCCCTCCATGTCGTGCTTCCACAACAAGCGCAAACAGAGGAAGAAGGCCGGCCGCCAGGCGGGGCCGGCCTTCGTGGCCGAGCCGATTGACGTTCGGTCAATGTCCTTCGTCGGGACCCACGAGTACCTGGCCCCAGAGATAGTCTCCGGGGAGGGACACGGGAGCGCGGTGGATTGGTGGACCCTAGGGGTGTTCATATTCGAGTTGTTCTATGGGGTGACGCCTTTCCGCGGGATGGACCATGAGATAACCCTAGCGAATATCATGGCACGGGCACTCGAGTTCCCTAAGGAGCCGGGGGTGCCAGCCCCGGCTAAGGACTTGATAGCGCAATTGCTGGCGAAGGATCCGGTGCGGAGGCTCGGGTCGACGATGGGTGCATCGGCGATCAAGCAGCATCCATTTTTCCAAGGAGTGAATTGGGCGCTCTTGAGATGTAATCGTCCACCGTTCGTTCCACCTCCATTCAGTCGAGATCTTTTGTCGGATGAAAGCTGCCCTGATACTCCTGTCGACTACTATTAGTAAATTAGAAAATCTTGGAAAACAAGAGTTTATTAAAACTTATGTAAATAATGTTTAAATCTTCAAATGTAACTGTCATTCTACGTATCACTTCTAATTTTGGCAGTTTACTTTCTATTTTCATTTAGAGCGTGTTCTTTTTTATGGAAATGGGTGGAGTACAATTATTTTTTAACTATTCTTCAATATTTCTTTATATGTTTTATAAAATAAATAATTTTTCTTCAATTAAAATGAAATCATTTTCTATGGAAAGTCTTTTACCTTCTTTTTACTTTAATTGTGGAAAATATTATGATAAACGGTCGGTGTGATAATATTGTATTGAGAGGAATGATTGCTGTGATAAATTGGTGAAATCACCGTTGGTGCGTATACGTACGTTGATAGATAAATTTATCATGAGAAAATGGATAAATAATATTATTCATCTTTGAAGTGAAAATAAGGAAGGAAATTATGGAATGATTGCATCGTGGGTGCGTTTACTTTGAAAGATAAATTTATCATAAGAAAATGAATGAATAATACTCCCTCCGTCCGCCAAAAGTATTCCACTTTGACCGGGCACGGAGTTTAATAAAATGTGTGATGATGTTGATATAGTGGAGAAATGGTCCCACCACTTTATGAGATGTGTGGTTGACATTGAATTTGGGGTGGGTTTTTTGTAAATAAAGAGTGTTTGTAAGGATAAAATATAAAGGTGAATGATGGGACCATGGCTTAAAAAGGAAAGTGGAATATTTTTTGCAGACGCCAAATATAGTAATTGTGGAATACTTTTGGCGGACGGAGGGAGTATTATTTATTCTTAAAGTGAAAATAAGGAAGGAAAATGATGAAGCTTCTCTTTTCTGTAAAATATTAAAAAAGAAAAAAAATATTTAAAAGCATAAATTTTTATTATTATTTATTTTTTCATGATAAATTTATCAATCAAAGTAAATGTATTCCACAAAGAAAATGAGATAATGGACTGTTAAAGTATAGTAGTAGTAAATCTTTTCCATTTTTTGTCTCGTATTTTATACCGAAAATTTAGGACCAAGAAGAAAATATCTTTATTGGTATAATATACTAATATAATTAGGGGAAGGGAAACTTAGTTTCGGGTTGTAGAAAGTGACAAGAATGTGTGATAATCTTGAAGTCGACAACGTGCATGCAAACAATGATGTTGACATTGATTGCATGAGAAGCATACAGCCTAGCTGTCATGTCTTTTTTTTTGTATATATGAATAAATTGAAGTTCCACCATTTTATTTATGAATTTTTAGGAGTGTTTAATTCTATGTATAGGATACATAAAATTGATCAAATTGATAGAATGATTAAATAATTATCAAATTTTTGAATGATAAATAATTATTTAATTAGAGGAATTATGACTAAAAAATACATGAATTTTCATGAAAATTGCACTTTTAATTAAGCCAAAAAAATATATAAAGTTATATTTTAGTTGTAACTTTTACCTGAGTTTGACTTCCGAAAAAATTAGAGCTTAATTGGCAGTTAAAATTAAGTCAAATATATTAGTTTTTGTCTTCTTATACATCTGAGCTTCAAAATACTTATCATCATCAGAAGCTAGACCAACATCAGGTGAATTTCCGATTGCCAACTAAGTTATAATTTCGCCGAAAGTCAAACTAAGATGAAAATTGCAACTAAAATATAAGTTGAGCTGATGAGGAGTAATATATGCGGAGTAGAGGAATGAACTCGGACAGAGAAATCACTAGGGTTAGAGGAATAAACTCCGCCAGAGGAATGCGGCTTAGTCAGAGGAATCACCAAAGACAGAGGAATGATTTATCACGCGAGATGGTCAGCGATAGGAGTGACCGTTTTACTCGGGAAGCGCCAGAGCAGAGGAATCGCCCGTCTACGGGCAAAATTACCGCCATACCCTCGACCATGTGGGGTGCATGACCCCAAAGGCAAAATTACTATTTTACCCTTCGATTGTACTCTATAAATACCCCATGCATTCTTCCTATGTAGGATTACGTGCTTTTCACTAATACAACAGCAAACTTATTCTCTCTCGGCAATTCAACTATTTCTCTCAACTTTTATGCTCAAACACTAGGTAAAACTCGTAATTTAGAATTAGGTGTTGATAAGATACATTATTAGATGTATTCTTTTTTTGGCTTAATTGAAAGTTCAGGTGAAAATTGCAATTTTCACCAAAGTTTGTGTATTTTGGGCCATAAAACCCTCATTGCACGATTAAATTATGAGTCGAATTATTCATCACGAGTTGAATCATGCAAACCAAACGCTTGATTAAGTTAAATTATTTTATCAATCATTCTTTATCGGTCAAACAAAACGCTTATAATTTTCTATATACTTTTTCGGGTGTCCCATTGTACTCAATATATTTATGTTTTGAGTGATCACTATACATTATACACTCTCAGTCCAAAAATAGTCAATTTTTATAATTTTGGGACGTCCACAAAAAAAAATGTTCATTTTCATTTTTGAATTTTTTTTATCACATGGTGGGTCATTGTCTGCACTCACAATACAATTAATTATCATTATTAACACTATTTTTTAAGTGGGTTCCATTCTCCTCTCACAATATACTCAGTTATTTTGAATAAAATCAGTGTCGTCCCCTTCTAGGACTATTTTTTATGGACGGAAGAAATATTAAATAATTATATCGAAAAAGAAAATATGCAAAATACAGATTAAATCTAGTGGGAGGGAAGGATTATGAGTTTATTATCGATACTATGACCTAAAACCTTTTCGATCACAAGACCGTCTTCACCAATTATGCCACTTCAAGAGCACAACTTACGTGTAGTAAATCGTTCCTCATTGCAATAAGTTTCGACTTTTTAAGAATCCTAGTTATGTGCGTGTGCATAATCATTGTCAAAAATTGATTATTTTAAGTGAATGTGGACTTAAAAAAAAAGGCAGGTAACATGATATTGGTGAGGGGTCAATTCTCTGCTGGCATGGTGAGAGTTGTAGAATTCCGAAAGTGAGAATCAAAACGCACCAAGTAAAATTGCAACAGAAAAAAGGGATTGATAAACAGAAAAGGATCCAAGTCCAACTTTTTATTTGCCACAAATTACGCTGCAAAAATTTGTGTAACCTATAGTGCGAAAAGGAAATGATCCCACCACGTGATTTTGTGTATTTGATAGAACAGTTGTAGGGTTGGGATGTTTTATAAATGACATAATCAATGATGCAATTAATTTAATCAGCACAATTTTTTTAGGGGAATTTAATTAGCACAATGATTTACTTGATGTGTAGTATGGATCTACCTCTCCCCATAATAATAGAGTTTAAAAATCACTAAGAGCATCTCCAATGCATGGTGTCTTAGGGGGTGTCTTAGATGGTGGTCCCTACCTAAGACACACCCTTCTCCAATGCATTGGTGCTTAGAGGGTGTCTTAGATTTCCATTTCCACAAAATTCATATTTCTATACTTTTATTTTTAAAATTTCAATTTTATTAAAATTAAAATTAAACATTACAATAATTAAAATAAAATTAAAATAAGATAATAAAATAAAAAATAACAATAATTTCCTAATTTAAATAAGCCCTCGACGCTTGCCCGTCATACCCGTCGTGTCCTTGTTCAAGAGCTTCATATTCATCTCCTCTGTTTCATCTCGTCTTGCATTTTTTTGACCTCGGCGATTTCCCCCGTTTTGAGAGCATGCTCCATCATGCTTTCGGCCACCTTCTCGAGGGCGTCGGAGAACGTCGAACCTCCTCCCGAAGACCCTTCTCCCTTCTTTGCCTTGCCCTTGTCTCGCTTTGCCGTTTTTTGGCATTGGGGCCTCGTCGTGACACTCGGCTCCAAAGAAGTGGTGGTTGCTCCACCATCGGAGCCCTTCGACTTCTTTATGGAGTGGAAATCCCCGGCTTGCGACATGAATCTTTCGCACACGCGAAGCACTTTCCAAGCTTTGATGTAGGAGAATTGCTTCTTGAAACTCGCCTCGAACATCGTCTGGGCTTGTTGGGTGATTTGGTCGTCGCTCATACCGCTCCCCCAATTCTCCTTGCAAGTGTTGTAGAAGCCCTCGAAAAATTTCGTCTCCTTTTGGACACGGGCGAAGTGGGACTTGAGATGTTCCGGCTTTCGCTTCGTTGCTCCCAACTCATTGAGTTGGTTGAACTTCTCCGCGATTGCTCCCAAATATTGGAGCAACCTTTGGGAGGTCCCCAAAATAGGATTGTGGGTTGCCTCCGCCCACAAGATTGCCATGAGCTCGGACTCCTCGCTAGAATATGGAGCGCGGGTGCCCTTGGCTTTCGGCCTCACCGCCTCCGGCTCTTCTTGGATGTTGGCGTTCGCCGCCGGCGTGGGAAGATTTCCCATAGCCAAGACATTGGAGGCTTGCGAAAATGAAGCAAATCCCATCATTGGAAGCCTCGATCCGCCTTGTTGCTCTAATTAACGCTACTCGATTGAAGGCAAAGACTTAGATAACTGACTATATGTAATTCGATCCCTGTTTATTCATATATGGATACTACCTGGTAACTACAACACACCATTTGACAACTCAATAATTTGTTCATCGAAACATTAAAATAAGTTATTTTGAAATAAAATCGACATCATTTACATGTCTAGCAACCAGGATTTGGAAAATGATCCAGAAGATAATTGCAAAAATATTAAGAACAAAATAAACATTTTCCCGTTTGCAAAAATATTTAATCAAACCATCATTTTGACTTTAACTCAAATGAAAATTGGAGTTTGTTATGCATGTGATCTTCATTTCTAAAGTGATAATTATTCCCTTAATTTTTCCGAGTCAATTGAACAATTGATCTCATTAGAGTGACTATTTTATTCTCACTATGTCTACACACAAAAACACAAATACCTAAAACAAAGATTTAGAAATGAAAAAAAAAATGAAAAAAGAGCATATTTCACATAGGAGCAACAAAAATATAAAGAGATCCAAATGGGAAATCGCCAGAAACAAATTATATAAAAATAAAAAATATGTATTGAATAAATCTACATCCTAACACCAACAAAATGAGATGAGAAGAGCCTGGAATAATAAAACCATAAAAGAGATATAAAACTCAAAACAAAGAACACTATATTTAGTCCTCAACTTGTTCGGATACAAAATTCCAGTGCCAAAAACATAAAAGAAAACTTCTCTACTAACATAAATTGAAGAGAATGTGGCGAATACTTGCTTGATATACGACTGCATTTGCAAATTCTAGTCAAACAGACCGAAGCCCATGTCCTGAAACAAATAAAGAAAGACAACTCAGGTCAGATAAACAATATGGTTATCATATGAGAAGAAATGCATTTAGACTTATATCTGGTTTCAAGGCACAAGGAAACCGAATATATACATCCATAATAATACACTTACATCGTCAGACTCTTCTTTCTCTTCAACTTTCTCTTCTTTCTTCGCCTCAGCAGCAGCAGGTGCAGCACCACCTCCTGCGCCACTGGGAGAAGCAGAAACAGCAACCGCACCACCACCGGCTGGTACTGAAGCCAATTTTTCCCTCCCGGCAGCAATCAACTCAGTAATATCCTTTCCAGCAACTTGAGACAACAGCAACTCAATTCTTTCCTCGTCACAATCAGCCCCAACTGAAAAAAAAACCCAAGAAACTAAATCATGAGCAGAAGTGACTCAAATACTTCATTAGCAGGTACTGATTGACATAACATTATTCACAGTCATAGCACTCATATACCATAACAAAAAATTTAGATAACTTCATCTGCTAGTAATCACTAGATAGTTTATACTATCTGGATAAAAGATTTGAGCTTGTAACTCTTCACTTATACCAGCTAGCAAATTCATTATTAGACTAACATTATGTATTCCACGCCATTCTAAATAGATACAAAGATCAAAGAAACAACAGAAGTAACTTTTCACACCTCACCAAGATCTAAACTCGTATGAATATCAAAATTGAAAATCAATATTATTAATAAAACAAAATATGCAAGAAAGCAACATGCAATTCTGTTGAAGCGCATCAACCTAACCAATAGAAAGATTAAATTTAGATAAAATTTTGCACAACTGAAACAAGAACGACGCAATCACCACTAATATATATTCACTCAAAAATATATTAGTATTAAATAGATAATGAAGCGCGAACTCAAACAAAAAATAATACAGCATTTAGATCTAATTCCAAAACGCGAATAACGAAAGATAAAACAATAAGACAATTGGCAGTAGCGAAGCAACGAACCTGAGCTCAAAATGCCCTTTACATCCTCGGCGGAGGGACTGGCGTTCCCACCCAGAACCGCCAACAAGTAAGCCGCGACAACCTTCATGTCTTATTTAAAATCCAAAAATAAAAAATAAAAAATCACAAAACAGTTATAAACAATAGAAAATCAGAATTAAATTTCCTCGAGAAACAGAAATGCTACAACGAATAGTAATTATAATAAGAAATAGATGAACGCATCCATATTCACCTGAGAAGTTAAACAGAGACAAATGCACCACTGAAGATCAAAGCTGCTGCTAGGTTTACAGAGGGGAAATCGCGACTTCGTCAATTCGGCTATTTATCCTGATTGAAGATTTAGTTCTTATAGTTAGGGTTTAGGCGGTCCAGGCCGGTATGCGATTGGGCTTTTCTATTTGGGCCGAACTAATCGGCAGTTATGCGATTGGGCTTTTCTATTTAGGTTATTAATTAAAAAATAAAAATAGAAATTAGATTTAGAAATAGAAATTGACAGTTTCAGTCACTTTTCCTCAGTCTTCACCTCTCCGGCCGGTCGCCGCCATCCTGCCCCGTCTCCATCTACATCTCCGTCGCAACAGAAGGCTGCCAGCTTTCCGAGTGCCAATGTCCAACAACAACAATAGGTAAAACTAATTTTCTGAAAAGCGGGTATTTCGGATCCGAGTCGGATATTAGTAAACCTTATCACTAATGTCGGGTCGGGTATCTCTTGTAACTTTTATTGAATGACAAATATACCCTTCCGATTCATTTGTATCCAAATTCCCGTCGTTCAATTCTAGTTTTGCATGAATTTTGTCCGATTTCTACAGTTGAGAAGCAAATTGCTGAAGCAAAATTTGCGTAATTCCGGAAAATTTTTCCAAGAGTATTTTGCTGCAGAAGTTTGATCGAGGAGGTTTTGCGGGATTAATAATCCGGTGGTGATTTTTTCCGTCCTCGCCGGCGCGCCAGTAATTTATATTTTCCGGTTAGTATTGCAACTAATGTTGTACAGTTTTCTGTAGTGATTGGTGTGTTTTTTGATCGGTTTTTGTGCTGGTGTTGATCCAAGTGAGTCTTGTTTTGTCAGAAGCATTTCGTCGAGCAGCTTGTGTTCTATAGCAAGCTCCCGCCATGGATGGTAAGTTAGCATTTTTCTCTCTTTTTAATTCCTTTTTTCGGTTTAAATGAAGTTGATGAATTTAGGTAACTGGTTTATGATGTTTAGAAGGTGGAAAAAGTTGAGAAAATATAGTTAACTGGACCAATTTGATTGGGAAAATTCGTTGAATCATTGTTGCGTTTGATGTGTGTTGGCGTAGTTGATTCGAAGCCTGGCATGGAGGAAACTATACTGGTGGGTGATGATCTGATGATGGGGCCGCCTTCACCGGTGATTCCACCGGAGATAGCATCACATGTGCTCGAGGGAGTTAATCTCTGTGATGGGATTTTGCGAAATTTGTTCCTATGTAAACTTTTCTTTACACTTTCTCACGGTTGATCTTAAGTTTCCCAACTCTAACCAACGCTCTTTGATTTTGATTGGTTGTGTGTCGTAGGTCTGCAAATTAATGACATTGAGCCGTTCTGTCAAGATGAGATTGCATTGTATAAGCAATGTGCTGAGAGGAGGGTGGGTTTTGGTACTGATTAATGAACTGTTATGCTTGATCTTTTTTTTTTTTTCTTTTTCTTTTGTAGAGCTTCTTGACCTAATATTTTTTGAGAGAAACTCCACTTTTGTAGGATAAGGAACTTAGGCAGAGGCTGCAAGATAGTGAGCGGAAATTAGGGATGTCTATGCCTTTGAATCTAGCAAACGAAAGATCTAGTCAGCTGGAGGCAGAAGCAACTCAATTGGAGAGGTGCGGCATACTTTCACCAGCTTAATTCTTGAAAATTTGGAAGTCTATTGCAAGACCAATTAATGCATTCTTCCCCTATAAGATTTTCTTCATTGTGAGCTGAGTATGGGGAACAAGAACTTGCACGTATTTTTGTATATAGATACTAAGTCTTGGGATATTAGTTGTTTGTATGAAACATACCTTTTTGCTAATTCATGAGGCACATTTGAGCTTGTTTTTCTCTTTTTTCTGGTAATGCTGAGCCGGGCAAGTAATGTCATATAAAAGTGGGGAAAGGGTAACGTTATATTTGTACTGACTCGCCTTTGCAGATCCTCTTGGTCTAGCAGTAGTGAGTCTTTGAAACACCAGCATATCAACATATACGCTTACTAGTTTGGTAGATTGTCCAAAGACCATGCTATATTTTATTGATTCATACATTCTTCCCTTGTATTCATAGACGCTTGATTTTGGCAAGTGGAGTCGAAGGCATGGAAGGGTTTAGGCAAAGATGGAGTCTACACGGTCGCCTTACTGATACAAAGTAAGGCCTTCTGGTCCTGAACCTTCACGGATCAAAATGAACGTAGTTGATATCTGCTATCCAATTAACAATTCTATCTCAAGTTTAATTGCCACTGCTAACATTTTTTATGTACGTTGTTGTCATGTAGGAAGCGGCTGGAAGCCCTGAAGCTAGGGATGGATAGTAGAAAGAAAGATGAACCCGTTGGAGACTCGAGTGCGAAGAAGAAGAGATGGTTCTTCTGGTGAATACGGCCCTCATATTTGCTAATGTGATTTTCACCTAAACGATTGTGGAATTATTCATCAACAGCTAAATCGAGTCTTCTTTCATACATTTTGTTGTATAAGAGCATCCGCAATGGGGTTACATGATAGCTTACATGATAGCTTACATGATAATGGGGGGACCACATAGTGTAAAGATGCTGCAGTGGGGTTACATGATAGCTTACATGATAGAATTAGTTTCCATTTTTATGCTTTTTACTTAAATTTAATTGCTCAAATTTAAATAACACCTGTGACTAATAATTAAAATTTCATTCAAATAAAAAACCTAAAAATTACATTAAAAAAAAAAATTAAAAACATAATTTAAATTACATAAATTAAACTCCTAGTCTAGATAAAGCCACGACGCTTGAGCATTTCTTGTACCATGTGCTCGTGGGCCATCTTCTGTACATCGCTCATATGCGATGTATCAATACTGAGGAGTTGCATGTCGAGCTCCCGCTCCTTGAGCTCGTTCTTTTTGGCATATTCGGCCGTGATATTTTTCAAGTTCTGATCGGACCGATCCAACCGCTCTTTGTACTCCGATGACTGCTCGGAGCTTGCCGCCGCCTTCCCCTTCCCCTTCGCTTTCGCCGCCCTTGCCGCCGCCTTCGCCGCCTTGTTCCCAATCGGCCGGGCAGACGAGATCTCCTCGCCTGACGCCGAGGTGGTGAAGGCGCCCTCCTCTGTCGTCTTTGTCCTCTTGGAGGAATGCACGTCTCCCTCGAGGTACATCGACTTGAACTTGTGGTTGTTCCGGAGAATTTTCCACGCATTCCAGTAGTTGAAGGAGGCGTTATTTGCGCTCCGACTTTTGAAAAGAGTTTGGGCCTTGTCCCGGAGCATATCGTCAGAATGGCCGGACGGCCACTTGCTGCGCGCCTCCACCCAAATACTTTCCCACAACCGCACCTCTTGGGCCACTCGGGTCCAGTGGCCTTGAATCTGACGAACTTTGAGGTGGGCGCCGATGAGAGGGTTGACACGGGCGACGATTCTCTTCCAGTACTCGAACCCCTTTTGATTTGTCCCACGGATGGCGTCGTTTGTCTCCTCCATCCAAATTTGGACGATGATGTCCGTCTCCTCAGTGGTGTAGGTATGACGGATAGTCTTACCTCCGTCATCCTCCGCCCCCTCCTCCTCCGCCACCGACGCCGGCCTGTCATGTCGGATCTTGTGGGCGACTTCTTTCCTTCGGCTGCCTTTCTTCGGTTTGGCAGCACTATGGGCCGAAGGCATCTCCTCGCCGGCCTGAGGAGCATCCCCCAAGTTACATCCCGATAAATCGGGATGATATTCGTCGGATAGATCGGGACACCAATTTAGATCGTAGAAATTTGGGTTGTTTGGATCCATGGGGTGTAGAGAGAGGAAGAAATGAAGAAGATGAAGAAGAAGAAGTGAGAGGGCGTAGGGAAAAAAATGAGGAAGAAGAAGAATAAATAGAAGAAAAGAAAGGAAAAAAAAAAAAAAAAAAATTTTTGAACGGTCAAATATACACGCAAACCGAGGAATAAGATTTTTTTTTTTTTAAATAGGCGCGTGCATTGCACGCGCCTTACACTCTCGAGAAATTGGGCTACACGATAGAACGTGTAGCCCTCGTGTAACCTTCGTCTGCAACGGTTACACGATAGAGCTTTTACACGATAGGGCTATCGTGTAAGCTCTATCGTGTAACCGTTATTGATGCTCTAATACTATATCAAGTGAGAGTATTCAATCTCAATCTCAGGATAGCAGTTAGCAGTGCTTTCATAAAGAAAATCAGTTTAGAATAATTACAAGTAAAAGTGGCTCGACTATAACTTGTGATCTTCGTATGACGTGTTAAAATATTACTCTTTGTATTTTCAAATATTCCTGTATGAAAGCAAATTGTTGAAATTTCAAAGTGATTTTACACTCATTGTTGAAGCTGACTACAAAAATATGCAGCGTTAGATACGCCTATATTCATCACCACAGTCGCCGATGATTTTCATGAGATCTTTGCCTTTCTGCGTGACTTGTAGTATGCTACTAACATCCTCATCATCAAGAACAAGTGAGAAGATAGCATTGTTATCTTTGATGTGCTCGGCCAGACCAAGCCTAACTCCGACCATAGATCCTGCTACGGCCGCCTGATCCAGAATGTATCTCACGGCCACCGTTGAAATCGAAACCCCGTGCTTTGTCGCCACTCTTTTCAAGGTCTGCAGCAAACCTTGGAAGAGACCCCATCCTCCCCAAGCATCAACCATCTGCATAATTTAATTAGGAGACGTTTAGTTTTATAATTGATAAGATACATCACTAAAGATTAGTACTCATTGTTAAAATTTCTCCAATTCCACACCATTTCAATAGAATATAAATATAGTAAAATTAAATCAAATGATAAGAACAAACGATTCCTTAGACTGCAAGAACAATAACACCATCTTAGAAAATAATTTATTGAATGTGATTATTATTAGATTAGATAAAGAAAATTAAAACTGTAATGTAGGGCTTTGCCCAAAAAGGGAGCCCTTCCAGAAATTCTCGACGGCCAAAGTCAAGCAATGGCCGAAGAGGGGGTTTGGAAATAGTTTTCAACCAGCAATAGACGCGCCTCGGTTAGAACCTCACTAGCTGCGTCATTGCCCCAAGCGCAAAGATGCTTTTCTCCTACTGCTTACCCACCCTTTTATACAACAAACTACACTTCATTTTTCAATCTACTAACCGATGTGGGATAATAATATGTAGTATTGCCATTATTCATGCAAACCAATCACTTGGGGCTGACTTACCCGTTTGTATTTCTGCAGTGAGGGAGTATTCAGTGGAGGGCCGGCGAAAGGGATCGTTAAATTGGTGTCGAGGAACTTCTCCGATAGTAGTCCACCCATCACCGTGCCATACCTATTCGATGAATTTGCAATTGAGAAAACAAAGTTGATAAAATCAAGCACTGTAGATAAGCTTGTGTGTGAGAGAGAAAGAGAAAGAGACGTTATAAGCTTTACTCCAGTGAGCTGACAGAGCTCGGCCATCTTCTGTTGAGGACGCATGTCAACAATCGAATGCTGTACCTGAAGAAAGGAACACAAGGAATTATTAAAGCATACCAAGACTTGCAACGGAGATCCGAGACAAAGAAGAAAAATCCTCTTACTTGGTTGCTCACAACGGGGATCTCGTTTTCCAGGATCTTTTCAAGCCTCACCGTATCAAAGTTGGTCAAAGCAACCGTCTTTATCTTACCTGCACTGCACACCAATTGCTGAAGTAACCAACCTAATCAAGCAATGGCGGCTCCCATAACGGTAAATGTAATCATCAGATGAATAAGTGCAGACGAACCTTCTTCCTTCAAGTCCGTGAGGTGTTTAAGAGCATCGAGGTAACCAAGATTAGAATAGTCCCACCTAGTTCAGACAGAAACGAACGAGTTCAATATAGAAAAATAGTCTATGATCTGAGACCTAACTGAACAAACCAAGAAATTGATAAGCAAATCACCAGTGAAACTGAAGCATGTCAAGAGAGGCAACATCCATTCTCTTTCGTGAAACGTTAATGCTCTCCCGAACAAAGCTACTAGTCATCTTCACCGGTGGAGGCACCCATTTAGTAAGGCTGCATTGCAGAAGAAAAAATCCATTCCACAGTTTATGAATCTGTGTAATCTTCCTTTCAATACCAAAATAGTTGTTACTTACCCCCTAACATTTTCAAGGTACTCTGGCGGGCGCTCTCTACGTACTCTATTTATGAAAATACCATAAAGATCCTCTGCAGGTCCATCTGTTAACCAACGAATGTTGAGTAAGAAACACGAAACAACGTACATAACAACCCCCTATTTAAGCCATAATCCTATTTAAAGACCATATTTCATCCATTAACTAGAAGCTATCAAACAATGTGAGATGAAGTGGTGCAAAATCATAGCTAGGAGACATGGTTTACATATATCAGCCAAATCAAAAGTGTTGAGTCCAGCATCAGCGTACTGGAGCATGGCCTCGACAGCATTGTCTCTATCGATTCTACCCCAACCGCCACTCGTCTGCCATGTCCCGTTGACTACTCTGCAGATGTCCAAGGAATCTTTCCCATTCTTGACCTCAATTCTCTTCTTATCATCGGTTAACAAGCACACAAATGGCCTTGATACCACTTTTCTAGTTGTGATTGATCTACCATACTTAGCCCTTTTCTTGATTGAATTGGATGAGAGCAGATTCCATGGCCATGAGTTGCTCACAGTTACAGCCATTGGCAGGTTGAAAACCAAAATTCCAAAGGCTAAGAGTTATTATATCCTATACATTTTATGTCACTGCTTAGCACAGTATTTCTATATTTGAAATGACATTTTTGCCCTCGGCTACAAATTTATTGTGCGCCTAAATATTTATGGCTCTTATCCTTCTTTCTTTTTTCCTTTCATATTTTATTTAGTATTGTGATTTAAAATGTTGATTTTCAACCACTCGTAGAAAAATATTCTAAAATTTGCAATCCACTTTTGAGGTCTCGTAAACTTTCCATCCAATAAAAATATAAATTAAAAGCAGAGGAATAAATATCTAAATTTCTCTCTTCTGAGAGGGGCAGAAATGTAAATTACGTACAGTGGTCAGCCATGTCGAAGGTGGAGAGGCCGGCGTCGGCGTAGCGAAGCATCGCCTCGACGGCGTCGTCGCGGTCGATTCTGCCCCATCCGCCGCTGGTCTGCCACATGCCGTTGAGCACCCTGCATATCTCGAGCGAGTCGTTCCCGTTCTTCACCACCGTTTTCCTCTTCTCCGCCACCTCGACCACCGCCTCGCAACACCGCACAACTCCGTGGCTCGCTCTCCTCGGCCACCGGAATCCGACAGAAGGCCGGGAATTATACGAATTTGACATTAACTGGTGCACCGACATCGCGGCGGTCGCCATAGCTCGCGGCGCAGCTGGTGGTGTCGATTTTGGATAATTTTGACAGTTAATGTTGGTTAAATTTGGGGGTTCAAGTCAAGTAGATAAGGCATATTTCGGCCATTTATTTTTTGTTTTTGTTTTTTTGTTTCTTTTCCTTCAATTTTGGGAAAATATTATAGCAGCTGTTAGTCATCAATTCATTATCGTGCGATATTTTTATTTTCATTATTATTATAGGGTTTTTGGTGTTTTTGTTAAATAGAGTAGCAATTTTTATGGTGTGCAGACTATGATGACTATAAAATGAGATACTTCTTGTTTTATCGGGTTATTTAATTAGTTAATTTTACGATTGAAGATGTGAAGTTAATGGCCATACTGTGGAATAGATTAGAAGTAGACGTATTTGACATTTAGCTTCTGAAATTATATACTCCTTCGATCCCAATATAAGTAATATTCATTAATATAAAACTTATCGTGATTTTAGTTTGGCAAATAGAGCTATTCCGAAGTCGGAACTCACGACACGAGTTGTGATTACAAGTAACAATAGACATTTTAGCTCTGATTAGATGTAGAATATAAATGTACATTTTTTAGAAATGAATTAAAGGGTAATTCTATTCATAGTCCCAATTTTACTCTTTATAGCCTTTTACTTAAAATAATAAAAAAAAATTACTATTTTAT
This sequence comes from Salvia miltiorrhiza, assembly GCF_028751815.1. Taxonomy (NCBI): domain Eukaryota; kingdom Viridiplantae; phylum Streptophyta; class Magnoliopsida; order Lamiales; family Lamiaceae; genus Salvia; species Salvia miltiorrhiza. The sequence goes on from NC_080387.1 coordinate 33,103,290, forward strand.
TCTTTGCCCATGACCCTTAAATTAAAAACCCCTATAATCACAACCTTCGAAAAATATAATTTTTGGGGATTGATTGCTCATGATAATGGAACTACAAAGAATCGATCACTTCTCTTGTTGAGCGGTAACATTGAGCGCAACAGGATAAGAGAATGGCCTCGAGCTAAGGGAGTAATTGTTTTAAATTAAATTAGCTCGAAATTAATTTTGTCATCGAAGGAATACCGAAATTTATAAGATCTGATTAAGCATATGTGATGTTGTCCTGAAACTATGCACGATAATTTCTTTCACAACTTTGAATATGTTGTAATTAGTTGGATTAGACGGTAGACAAACACACTAGCTCAAAATTTAGCATATTTTAACTTTGAATCTTCATGTGCTAGTTTTTTTCAATTAAGAAAGGAAATGATGAGGTTTGAACCACAAATTACACTATTAATATAAAGAATTATTAGTGTTTAAATACATAAACTTTAGAAATATTTCGATTGTTTTTACGAACTTTGAAACTTATAAAAAATATACGAATTTTGACTTATTTTGATTTTCCCCATAAATTTTGGAAATTGTCAAAAAATATACGAATTTTAACTCATACTATTATTTTTTTCCCACGTATGATATATACTGTTATAAAAAAATTGTCTAAATAATTTTTTTTTTATAGTTAACAATAAATATCGATTCTCTTGAGATTAGACATTGAAAATTTTCTCAATCACATGATCGTGTGACGAATATTTCACGTCATTAATTGGATCGGAAAATGTTAATTAGAATTATACAAATGCTAATTAGAATTATAAAATTTAAGTCAAAATTGAATCTAAAATGACGTCGACATGACACAGCTCTAATCAAAACAACGTTGTTTTGATTACGAAATACTATATATATATATAATCATGTCACCCATGAATAATTGTTATCTATCATTAATTAAATTAACAAGCTAGTTAGTTAAAAGATAACGAGAGATAATGAGTGTATGATTACCTATCGTTCAATTGTATAATTATAATTATAATTTTTTGAGCCAATTTAATGACATGAAATATTCATCACATAATCATGTGATTGAGAAACTTTTCAATAATGTTTAATCTCAAGTAAAGTGATATTTATTGTTAATTACAAAATAATTATTTGGATCATTTTCTATAACAATATATTTCGCGTAAAAAATAAAATAAGTCAAAATTCGTGTATTTTTTTGATAATTCTCAAAATTTGTAGAAAGAAATAAAATGAGTTAAAATTTGTATATTTTAAAATATTTTTTAAAGGTAAAAAAAATAAAATAAACTTAAAGATGGTGTATCTAGGGTGTGTCACGCTAATATAAAAAGTGAGAATTGACCTCCTTAGCCAAAGTAAGATAGTTTATGACTTATATAGCCAACTATATAAAAGCATGACTTTAGGGGTCAAAAGCCATTGAAAAGACAAAATAACCCTTACTAATCCAAGAATAAAAATAAAAGAAAAACGAAATTAAAACAAAACCCAACAACAACATGTTCTCTCTCTCTCTCTCTTCGAAGGTGAAGCTTTCTTCCTCACAAATGAAGCTCTCTTCCTCACCCAACACATGAAGCTTTCGTCGCAGGTTAAGGATTCACCGTATAAGTAATTAATGTGATAGTAAATGCAAATGTAGGGTATGTTGGTGAAGAAATGCATGAATATTGGGGTTCTTCTTCATCTTTTTTTTTTTTCCTGTCGACGAAATACCCATGAAAACTCTGAAAAAAATTAGCGATTTTTTATATGAAAAAGCTTGGGTCGAACGAAATTCTTTGGGCATTCTGATTGTATTTAGGTATGTATGTTAAATTCATAGCAAACGTATCAATTATATGTTTTATTTTCTGATTTTGGTGAGAAAATTACAGTACACTGTAGCATCTGCTTAAATGGCACAGTTAAGACTATATTGATATCAAAATCAAGATTTATTGTTTTGTAATGATAAAATTTAATTTTTTCACGTCCAATACCACATTAAGTATTATTTTTTTTTTGAAATAGAAATTTTATTAGAAAGGAAAAAAAGAAAGACAAGAGTCAAAACAAAAGCAGTCTTAAACATCCGCGAGAAACCACGGGTAAACGAAAACAAACACCCAAACTATGAGAAAATATTTAGAGATTCATCCTCATCCAAAGAGTCGTCGTCGTCCAACATATCTCCCCATCTTTTAGAAACCACCGCCGACATAGCTCGGGCAGCGTCGGAAGAAGAATGAATCACAAAATTTTGTAGAATCGCACCTCCATCCTGAGCATGTTGGACTTTATTCAAGAACTCCACTGGCACAATATGTGCTCCTGCGCCCTGCAAAACGGCACCATCCGCACGACTCTTACTCATATCCATACCATTCTTGATTATACGCCGGAGCCGGTGCTTTATAGAGGAATCGGAAACCCTCCCCTTCTTGGTAGAACCCTTTGGACGCCCACGGCCGCGAGGTATGGGAGAATCCTCCATCATCGCCTTTCCTGGCATCACCACCAAAGCTAGATCCGATTGCGGGACCTGAAGCATAGTCTCCGCAGAGGAAGACGACCCAAGTTGGGCCTCAGGGAGGACCTGATGCAGAATCACCGCAGAAGAGGGAGACCTGGGTCGGGCATCAAGAACAGGCTGCCCACCAGAACCCGTCGGAAATGGTTCCCGAGGTGAAAGGGACGCCGAGGGGTGAGGATCCTCAAACGGCCCCTTAGGCAAAGGCTGCGTGTCATGTCGCTCTGGAGTATCCGCTTCCTCTTCAACCGAAAATTCCCCCTCCTCAACATCGAGACCAGCAAATTGATTTTTTCCCGTGGCCAGAGACTCCTGCTGCTCTTTAGGCTTCCAGTTACTAACTTTAGCAGGAGGCTTGAAAGTATTCAACACCTGTTTGCTGACTTCCTTCGCTGGCATATTGGCATCCTTGTTCGTCCCCTGATTATTGCCTTCCTTAGTTGGAGCCTGCTTGGAATCATTACCATCGGCATTGATTTTAAGCCGCTTGCATTCATCGAGAACGTGGCCTGTTATTTTGCATAGAGAGCAGTAGCGAGGCAAATGTTCATAGACAAATTCCACATAAAAGGAAGTAATATCGCAATCAATTGTCATAGAGTCAATTAAAGGAAGAGACAAATCAATCTCAACAAGCAATCGAGCAAAACTTCCCACTTCCCGATTCGCCGAAGCGCCATCCAATTTGATAGGAAATCCTAACGTACGTCCCATGGCCGCAAAAACCTCTGGGTGCCAATATTCAGCGGGCATATTATATATGCGAACCCAAACTTGACTGAGGGAAGAAATATCCTTATGAGGATCAAAGTTGCGAGTCCATTCACGCAATCGAAGTGAGCCAGAAGAAAGATCCCAAACCGTTTTGGCCTTGGCTATGTCTTTGTCTTGTTTCGCTCCGAACTTCAGCGTGAAAGATCCACATTAAGTATGAAAAATATAAAATAAATGCTTAATTGGAAGGACACAATTGGGAGCTATGAATATATTCTTAACTACACAGTTGTGTTGACAATGACACAGTTAACATAAATAGCCATGCACAATTGAGCTCAAATGTGTACTTAGAAACACAGTTGTATCCACACGCCACAGTTTTAAAACATCAACCGTGTACAAAGTCAATCAATTGTGTACATATTGTGCACAATTGATCTTGGCTGTGTACAATTTGCTTCTCTACGTACAATCGTACACAATTGATTAGGTTCATACACAGTTGACATACTATATATGAATTAGCTTAATTATCATTTGTATAATAATGGCGACGGCGTATAACCGGCCGTGTAGCTTTGATTTTGTGTTTTGGCAGTTAGGCGACGACGTCTCACCGGCCTTCTGCCATTGTCTTGTTACTTTTCTGGAGGGAAGAGCCGGGATTGTTTGGGGACGATGGTTAGACCGGAGTTTCGGAAACTTTCCCTTCCGCTCTTCCCTTTCTTTTCTTTTTGCTCTAGACGGGTACTCTTTTTTCTTTCCATGGTTTTTCCCACTGGATTTTCCGTGAAAAAATTTTAATGAGGCTCGGCCCTTAGTCTGCTCTTCTGTACTTTCAAGGGTGGTTTTAGGTTTTTTCTTTTCTTTTTAATAAAAATGCATTTTAATAAATAATCATTTGTATAATAATCTAATTAATTAATTAATTAATTAATTATTGAATTTATTAATATATTTATACAGTTGTAAAATTAAATGTTGTGCACAGTTGACATACTCCCTCCGTCCCAATATTGTTGGCCTCATTCTTTTCGGCACGGAGAAAAATGATGATTATGTTTTAATTAAGTGTAATCAACCAAAGTTAAAGAGTTAATTAATTGTGCTCCATATTCATCTTCTCCGTGCATCTGTTCCATATTCAGGCCGGCGCCGGCAGCTCCGGCGCCGGAGATGGCGTCGCCGGCGGTCAACATGCAAATCAATAATTCTCTCCATCAAACCAAAAAATCAATTCAAAATCAGAGAAATTAATAAAACTAAAATGCAGAAAACCCTCGCACACACTAACACGAACAACACAATGCCGCACCGCCCTTGACCACCGCTTCCAGCTCCGGCCGCCGTTCACCGGATCTGCCCGCAGCTGTCGGTCACTTCCCGTCCCCAGCAACACAGCAATTGCAGCAGCACAATCTCAGGGAACAAGTGTGCGGCGGCGTTGTCGCTTCCATTAAACCCCCAAATAGCCACCTGAAAGCCCTAGGCCCCAAATCACCGCTGCTGTGCAATTGAAAGTGAGAAAGAGAGGGAAGGACATGGGGGCGGTCGTGGTCTTGAGGCGGCGGCGGATCTACCGCGAGGATGAAGGAGGCCGACGAAAGGGACGCGGCGGCGTGCGTCCTGTTCTTGCAACAGAGATGGCGAACGGGAAAGAGGAGCGAGAGAGAGAGAGGGGTCTAGAGAGAGAGAGAGAGAGAGAGACGTAAAGAGATGGGAAATGGAGGCGGCAGACGCCGGCCCTGTCGGGCGGCACCACCGTCAACGGCGGCGATATAGTGCCGAGAGAGAGAGAACAATGTGTGCGTGAGTGTGTGTGTTGGTGTGTGTTTTTATTTAAAGAAGATTTAAGTTTAATTAAAAATTTGAATTAAATTACTCAATTAAACTTAATAAATACTATAAACATTTCTATTTTTAGAAAGTAGCCAAGAATAGTGGGACAAACTAAAAAGGAAATGTGACCAACAATATTGGAACAGAGGGAGCATTATTTATGAATTAAAATCTTAATTATTTTTTATTAAAAATTAATTAATATTTAATTATTTTAATTTAGCTAGTTAATTAAATTAATCATTAAGCATTTTAGTTAATTTTTCATTAATTAACTTACATATTTATTTATTATTATTAAAATATTTATTTTGTGCACAGTTGACTATAATACGTACACAATTGATTCTATTTGTACACGTTGATCAAAATCAACCGTGTAAATATTGTGCATTGTTGAACTATATACACAGTTGACATATTATTTATAAATTAGTTTAATTATTTCTTATTAAAAATTAATTAATATTTAATTTTATTAATTTAGCTAGTTAATTAAATTACTGATGAGAATAAGGCTTGTATTAAAGGAAAAGTAAAATAGTACAAAACATCCCAGAAAGCGCAAAAGAGAGCAAACAAAAGACCGAGCCTCATTAAAACCTTCTAAGAAGAAGAGACCTTAGAAGGAAAAAGAGAACTCGTGAAAGACTCACATCCGGTTCAGGAGCGGGAAGAGACAACTTCAGGAGTTCCGGCCTAACCATCACCCCTAAGAAGCTCGGCTCAAGAAAACCGGAAGAAGAAGAACCAAGAAAGAAAACAGGAGACCAACAATTTTTTAATTAAATTACTAATTAAGCATATTATTTAATTTTTTATTAATTAAGTTACATATTTATTTATTACTATTATAATATTTATTTTGTGCACAGTTGACTATAATACATACACAGTTGATTCTATTTGTACACGGTTGAACAAAATCAACCGTGTAAATATTGTGCACAATTGAACAATATGAACAGTTGACATAATATTATGAATTAAAATCTTAATTATTTCTTATTAAAAATTAATGAATATTTAATTTTGTTAATGTTGAGAAAAGAAAGATATATTTAAACCCTTATGTTTTGATGATACCAAAACCACCCAAAGGCACACTCTTAGTTCTTTTAATAGCTAGACGGATCAAGAAAGTTGAAATAAATGAAGACATCATCTCGACTGAAGAAGTGTTCGACAAAAAGGCTCCACACGAGTCTAGAACATGCGGAAGATGCAGACTCAACTAAAAGCTCCTAACTGAAGGAAACTGCATCAAGAATGACCACATGAATAACTTCTAAGACACGCCGCAGTTAATGAAGAAGTCAGAAGCATTGACTTTAGAAGAATGTCCTCTTTAGTACCTGAGCAAGAATAAAGAAGTTATCTCCAACGGTAGGATTTGAAGAAGAAGATCTCCACTAACGGATCTATTCATCAGAGACGCCTATAAATAGCTCAGAAGATCTCTCAAGAAAGGTGTGAGACGAGAGAGGTGAAAAAAAAGAGAAGAGAATGTTCCGATTCAATCCTCAATGCCAAAGCTATAGCAGAAAATCAAATAGAGCTCAATATTCCTTAAGCATTGAATCGATGAAGAGAGTATCTCACTGTTGTAAAATCAGTTTTACTGATTACCTAAACTCTCTTAGTATAACTAGAAAATTCACATAGATAGATCATTATCCTAATTAATGATTACTTGAGATTCTGTACTCAATAATCCTAGTTGGTATATTACAATACCCCATTTTTAAAAGAGCGAGAAGAGTGTTTGTAATCGAGCTTGAGACTTAGATCGAGCTCAGTGGTTGTTTAATACCAGTAAACTAAACAGTTAGGTTGCTTAGCACCCGCAAGCTAAGTATGAAAATCCAACTCAGTGAGTTGGTTGATGTAAGGTGTTTTTCTTATCAGTACAGGTCGCTTTGCACCCGTAAGCATTGCAGTTAGGTTTGCGTTGCACCCGTAAGCATCGTGGCTAGGTTTGTTATGCACCCGTAAGCATATGCCCAAAATATTCGTCAGATTCATCAACTGACCGTGGATGTAGGAACATTATTTTTCGAACCACGTAAAAATCCTTTGTATTCTTACTTATTTTTTTTTTCAGTATCTGTGCATATCTCTGTTTCTATAATACTGACTAATTGAAAAGAGTAACTAAGGTATTCTCTGTGAAGAAATTCTTTCAAGGCTATTTCACTAAGTTTAATATTCCGCTGCTAGAGTTATAGGTTTAACTTATCAATCTTTCGATAGTCAGTTAGATAAATAACTCTACTCTGTTTTACTTACGACTGAAGCCTTACTTGGACTAAAGTTAATTGACCAGTTCGATTAACTTTAGTCACCCATTGAATCTTTGTTTCAGTATCAGTCGCCCATCTCTTGTTAATTGAAGCACGCATTTTCAAAGCAGTAAAACTGTTTTTCAGTACAAAGGTGTTGATTTTAAGTAACCTCCGAAAAAATAGCCTACAGGTGTATCATCCCCATACACCTGTCCTTTCAACCCTCACGAGACCCAACAGTTAATTTAGCTAGTTAATTAAATTACTAATTAAGCATATTAGTTAATTTTTTTTTATTAATTAAGGTACATATTTATTTATTATCATTAAAATATTTATTTTGTGCACAATTGATTATAATACGTACACAGTTGATTCTGTTTGTACACGTTTGATCAAAATCTACCGTGTAAATGTTGTGCACATTTGACCTAATATTATGAATTAAAATCTTAATTATTTCTTATTAAAAATTAATGAATATTTAATTTTGTTAATTTAGCTAGTTAATTAAATTACTAGTTAAGCATATTAGTTAATTTTAATTAAGGTACATATTTATTTATTTATTTATTATTATTATTATTAAAATATTTATTTTGTACACTGTTGACTATAATACGTACACAGTTGATTCTGTTTGTACACATTTGATCAAAATCAATCGTGTAAATGTTGTGCACAGTTGAACTATAGACACAGTTGACATATTATTTATGAATTAGCTTAATTATCGTTTACGTACTAATCTAATTAAATTAATTAGTTAATCAATTGATTGAATAATTTATTAATATATTTATTAACTAATGATTTGAATTTCAAGCGCATAAAAATCTTAATTATTACGTTATTATATGTACACAATTGATTAATTTGTACACGATTCATTTTAATTATTGTGCATAGTTGAAAATGGTATGCACAGTCCAGTTTTCTATACACAGTCAATTATCAACAATTGAACTCATTTACTAATTTATTACGTGATTCTTTTGCAGATATGTTGTCGCGACGTGTAGCAATTCATCATGGTGGTCATTAAAAGAGATCTAATTACATAGGTGGGGACGAGGTTCTTTTATATATGCATGTGGGTGGAGTTTGTTATCTTATGATAATCTAGTACGAGAGATTAACGAGCAATTGGATTGTGATAAAAGTGCCTCTGATTATTTGTTTCAATATCTGATGAGCATGAGCGATGGTAGGAGAACAAAAGTTGCCTTGAAAAGTGATACAGATTTTTTTCGATTGCTTTTGGAACAGAATGACTATCCAGTAGTATATGTGGTCAAGAAAGGCAAGCAGTCAGCTAGAGGTGTAGAAAATCACATTAAATCAAGGCGTTTTGGTGACGGCAAACGTCAAACAGTCGAAGTGCATGCTCAGATAGTGTTTTTTGATGACGACATATTCGATGATGATGATATAGTGTCTTCAGATGATGAGTCTTCGGATGATGAGGTCGTCGACAAGCGTCGTGAAGAGATAGTGTTAGCGGCAATCCATGAATTTACAGGTTGGATTCGCCAACCTGGTCACCTCGAGAAAATGATTGGGAATCGTAAATTTTCTTTTGATGATCATGGTAACAAAGACGTGCATGCTGAAGATGACGTTCCCCATTCGCATAATGAACTCCGTAATTGGTTGATTGTTATCCCAGATTTTGATAGTGCCTTACCATTGAATTAGGCTGAACCATCGTTTCTAGATAAAGACCAAATGTCCAAAAACTCAGTCTAAGAACCGTTGCTCTAATTCACTATCACCAATTTTGTGTAGTTTCTGTCGAACCTGATTCATGACCTCCACACGCACATAAAGATTTATGAGTGCTTGATATCCCCTCATATTGGGTCAAACCCATCTAAATCGAGGCTGCAATTAAAAAAAGTAACAAAATTTAATTCAACTATTTATTAAAATGTGCAACTGTGTATTAAACTATTCAACTGTGCCCTAATTGATTCAATTGTGTAACTGTGCCCCACAATTGCATAATCACATACATTGCCCCCCAATCAACAATCAACCCTATGCAACTGCATAATCACATATATTGCCCCACAATTGCCCCCAAATCAACAATTAACCCTATGCAACTGTGCTCTAAAGTACAAATTGTGTAATCAAGTGTGTATAACCAATTTCATTAAATCGATTGCAATATAATTCAAAAACCACATGCATTGTAACACAAATAATCTAAACAACACCAAATCTTCATATTAGAACTCCCACATTGCATTTATCGTCAAATTCCAACTGAAATTAAAAATAAATGACAACTTACTTGTTCCATTATACTTGGAGTCTGTTCCTCAACTTGTTGCTCGTCCACTGTCGCCATTGATGGACTTCCGGCGGCGTTGGTGGCGTGCTCTTCCACCGTCGCCTGTTCTTCAACTTGTTGCTCAAATATTTTTTTTTCCGAAGCAAAAAAGGTTTTCGATTTTGAGAAGATTTTTTTTTCGAAACAGAGAGTCGCCGCTGCCGTTGGATCTCTGTCTCCGCCCTAAGCGCCGCCCGCTGGAGTCGTCGTGGAGGCTGCCGTTGGAGGATGTCGCGGAGGCCGCCGCACTCTGAACGACAGAGGCAGCTGGAGGTTGCGCCGTGAAGAATCGCCGAGAACGAGTCGACGTTGGGGAGATGAATCGCCTAGAACAGAGGTTTTCGAATGAGGAAGAAGAAACTGATGAGTTCAAAGTGTTTTCTAATTTCTTTCAATTCGTTGTTTTTGTTTAATTGTTTAGGTTAAACTTTGATTTTTTATTTTGTTTTATTACAATTTTTTTAAGTCAAATTTTATTTTATTTTTATTTATTAATTAGTAAGGGTATATTTGTCTTTTACTAGCATTTTAACCCCCAAAATCACGGTTTAAAAGTAGTGATTATATAAATCTTAAACTATATGTTTTTTATTATATATGTCTTTCTCTCGTATAAAAAACCATCATTATTTGAACGTGCTTGAAACGACTCTTCATGTCCTAGTTAAATTTGTTGGTTGGTCCCATTTCATCTCAATTTATTCACATTGTACGACTGAAGCTCTGCTTCCTTGATCTTTAAATGAAGTTTTCATTTTCTTCTAGAAATAGGGTTGGCTATTGGAATAGACAAGGGGCCATTTTACTTCAAAAATTTAAGATAAATAATTTTAAGAAGATAAAGGTTTTAATGAGATTTGGCTTTCAATTAATTTTTTGTGTTCTCAAGAGTTTTTTTTTTTTTTAATTTTTTATCTTTCTTATAAAATTTCTATTTCAGCTAATTTTTTTGTCTACTTTTTGATGTGTCAAATTTGGATAAAAAATGGATTGTAACTAAATTAACGTTCACGTGATGTTACACAAATTTAAGATTGAATCCGTCCAATTAGAGATGCACACCTAGCTAGAAGCCAAGAAGCTACCTCATAACACATGGGTAATTAATTTTAATCAAAACTAAAAAAAAAAAAAAAATCTAACATGACAATTTTTTATTTTTATTTTTATTTTTATTTTGAGGGGGTTAATAGTGTTTTATGTCGCGAAATTTCAGCGTTTTCCACAAAATGTCCCGAACTTTCATTTTCTCCTAAAAAACTCTGAACTTTCAGTTTTTTTTTCCATAAAATGTCCCTCTATACAAAATTCGATAACGAAAAGATGATAAAAAAAATCCCGAACTTTCAGCGTTTTCCAACAATGGTGGTTCTAATATGATTTTCCAATAATGGCAGTCTCCAAAATATTTCTTTCGGCGAGATAATTCATCTTTTTGTCACCGAATTTTGTATAGCAGACATTTTATGAAATTTTTTGAAAGTTCAGGGTTTTTAAGAGAAAATAAAAGTTCGGGATATTTTGTGAAAAACGTTAAAAGTTCGGGACATAAAACACTATTAACCCTATTATGAGGTAATGACAAATTTTAATTAAAACAGTGATGAAATCAACCGACAATCGAACACCATCTACGCCAAGATCTAAGATTATGTCTAGAATTAAGACATGGGGCGGTTTTTGCAGACTATTATACAAAATCTGAACTTCATTTCCCTACAATAATAATACTCTTTGTATTATTTTATTTTTTTAATCATTGAGTCATTAGTTTATAGCGTAATTAGTGGTGTTTAATCTCGAGACTTGGCAAATTTGCCACCTTCGGTACTGCACATTTATCAATTCTAAATCTAGAGGATACCTTTCTATTGGGTAGCTAAATTAGGTATTGGACATTGTGTTAGATTCTTGCTCGTGCAACATAATTAATTGGCTCCTTAGTCTATTGGCTGCAATTGAGACAACTTAGAGAATAGGCCAATACAATACAATACAAACCTATATATATATTAGGTACACGTTAATTCACTCACTAATTTGCGTCTGGCTAAATATGTTTTGCCGCTTAAATTGATTTGGCTACAACTTTAGCATTGAATTTTAATTATAATAATTACAATTTTAGCATTAAGGAAAGGATTACCGATACTCTTTCCTTAATAATTTAAAAGAAACAATCCACCCAGATGGTCATAATGAGGAATGAAAATCAATTTTTGGCCCCTAATCTTAAAACATAAAATTTTGGCCATTAATTAGGCGGTATGCCTATTATACCCTTTTTACTTGCGTAACCTAGCCCACTTGATTCTGAAAAAACTCTCTCCAATTAGAGTTTAACGGCAGCGACGTTCGACCTCCTCCTCCTCCTTCGCCGCCTCAGTTCAGCGTCGCCTTCGCCGCCCTCCAGACCTGGAAAACCGCCATTTCAAACGACTCTGCTCCTTCAAAGGCGTCTTCTGCTCCAATTCCGTCGATTTCATGGGAAATTCCGCCGGCCAAGTGGTGGCGGCGATAGTTCTCAATCACGCCAATTTGCAAGGCACGCTGGTCAAAACAATAGCAACCACTTCAGCAGCAGCGTACCGTCGTTGTTCAGAGACCTCGCCTCGCTCACCGAATCGACTTCAGCAAAAACCGCTTCTCCGGCGGTGGATCTGATCTGATGAGGCAGCGGTGGTGGATCTGATCTGATCGTTGCGTCGCCTCCTCCATCGGCAGATCTGATCTCCGCCTCATTCGATTTCAGCCATCGGCAGATCTGATCTGTGCTGCACGTATGGCACTATTAGTGCCATAAGTGCACACTTTCCCCTAGGGTTTATATATTCCATTTAGGGTTTAGATTGTCCATTTGGGGTTTAGATGTTCAATTTAGGGTTTAGATTATCAATTTAGGGTTTAGATGTTTCATTTAGGGTTTAAATGATGTTGTTGTTTCTGTATTTGTGCTGCACGCATGGCACTTATGGCACTAATAGTGCCATAAGTGCCAACGGAAATCCAAAATAAAACCAAGTAAAATAGTCATTTTGGCACTTATGGCCCTAATAGTGCCATAAGTGCCAACAAAAATCCAAAATAAAATCAAAGTAAAATCTTGGCACTTATGGCACTAATAGTGCCATAAGTGCCTAACCCGACCCGGCACGCGACCCGCGTGCCTGATCCTACTCGGTCCGCCTCATTAAGGGTAAAAACGTCCAAATCAATAAAAAAAAATGGCCAAATTTTGTGTTTTTTCAATGTGTGGCCATAAATTGTGTTTTATGCTTCATTTTGGCTACTTCAAAATTTTACTCAATTTAAAATGTACTCCCTCCGTCCATGAAAGAACTTCCTAGGAGGGAGTGGCACGAGTTTTAATAAAATGTTGTATAGTGTATTGAGGGTGGAGAAAAAGTTGTAAAGTGTATTGGGAATTGTGAAAAAGTATTAATAATTTATTGTGTTGTTTTAATTAATGTTATTTGAGTGGTGAGAATTGTCTTAAAAGGGGAGTATTTTTTAAGTGGTGGGGTATTGTCCCAAAATAGGAAAAAGTAGGAAGTTCTTTCGTGGACGTCCCGAAATAGAAAAATAGGAAGTTCTTTCGTGGACGGAGGGAGTATTTCCTTCAACTAACAAGTAACAACATTCTCCGTTGTATTCCCTCGGTTGGGGATTGCACAAATTTTAAGAAAAGGTTGTTGAATGTATTGATAGTGGAAAAAAAGTGTTATCATTATTATTGAAAGTAGTGAAAATGTGGTATAATTATTATTGGATTTGAGAATGGTGAAAGGTTGAAAAGTAAGAATAAACAAAATATTATTAATGATGAAATAATGTCCCAAAAATGGATATAAAATTATTTGGGAGACGTCCCAAAAAGAAAATATATGAAGTTATTTGAAGCGCGGAAGTAGCATTTGGTTTTCAAGCAAGTAAGCTGTGGTAAATGAAGGTGTTTGAAATCAGTTCCATTAAAAAGTTATTTTTTTATTTATTTCAGCTCTTTTTTTCAAAAAAAAAAGATTTTTTTCTTTTATTTTACATGACAATCATATATTCTTAAAATAAGTGTATAAAAAGTTCAAAATTCAAATATAATGTTATGAATCTCCAAATAAAATAAAATAAACACTAAAAAATATAATACCAAGAAAAAAAACAAACATCTCAATATTAATGAAGATAAATCGAAAGAAAAAATTAAAATTAAAAAATACTCCCTCTGCCCTCATAAAATATATTCAATTTATTATTTTCGTCCGTCCTCATAAAATATATCCAATTTATTTTTAGTAAATATTTCACTCACAATAAAGTGGGATCCTTACTCCACTCACAATACATTCAACTACTTTATTAAAACTCGTATTATTTACAAATAATTACTTTTTATAAGGACGGAAGGAGTAACAAAAAATAACAAAAAGAGAAAACAAATTAAAATAATAACAATTTAATAATATTTTCAAAAAGAGATTCAAACATACAACCTTTCAATATTTTAAAACATGCATTTGCCACATTTTCCAATAATAATATTTGGAATATAATGAAGAACATGTTGGGAACTTAATGAAATATTCTATCTCTAGTTTTTGATGATACCAAAACTCTTCGTGCGTATTGTAATAGACTAGAACTTTTTCAAACTCATATGTTGGAGTTCATGTCTTTGGTTTGTATGAAGATAGAAGACTGAAGACCACAACTTGAGAAAGCTGGAAAAGACAAGTCAGAATACATCAGTTTTGACTGAATGAGAGTTTCACTGAACTTTCAGTGACGATTAATGCTTTAATACGGAGCAAATGGAATTAGCGGACTGATACTCCTGACAAGTATCAGTTTACATTCTTCATCGGACTTATACTCTGAAGTCAGCATTAAATGCTCCCGCAACCACATTAAATGCAGAGATTTTGAGGATCGTCCTTTCTCTGCAGAGAGTTCCTATTTGATGCAACATGTCTCAGAAGCACCTTACCGAATGTACAATGAGACGTCGTTCCTCACCAAAATAGGAACCTCGAAGATTGTGGACTCAGTCAGATTCAAATATACTCTCACAACGGTAGAAATCCTGAAGACCATCTCTCTAACAGATCTATTCAAGACTTCGCCTATAAATAGAGCTCGAGGAATACTGCAATCTTCACCGATTCAAGCGCACAAGCTGAAACTCTGTCAAAATTGCAGCTCAGCCTTCAACTGCTATCAAAAGTTTGAATCGAAGAAGAGAATCATCAAAGCTTAAATCAGATCACTGATTACATACATTATCTTAGTTTCTTAGGCAAATCCTTGTATTACCCAAAGCCTAAGATTTTGATTACTTGAGATCTCATTCTCACTAATCCTAGTTGGAAGAGTCCAAACCCGTTTTCAACCGAACGAAAAGAGTGTTTGAGTGGTTGTTTAGTACCAGAAAACTAAACAGATCGGGTTCCTTGGCACCAGGTAAGCCAAGAGGGAGATCAAACCAAGGGTCTGTCTCCAAAGACCTTAGCTAGACACGA
Organism: Salvia miltiorrhiza; assembly: GCF_028751815.1. NCBI lineage: Eukaryota > Viridiplantae > Streptophyta > Magnoliopsida > Lamiales > Lamiaceae > Salvia > Salvia miltiorrhiza. The sequence continues at coordinate 33,118,518 of NC_080387.1, forward strand.
GTGTGTCAAGGTGTGCTAAGTGTCAGTGTAAAATCCAACCAAGAGTGGTGTTGGTAGGTTTGTTGTGCACCTCAACACATTAGTCCAGAGTGATTGTCAGATTGATCATCTGACCTTGGAGTAGGAACGTTATTTCCGAACCACGTAAAAATTCTTGTGTTCTTTTCTGTTTTCAATTATTTCCTATTTGCGCAATTGCTGACATTAACTGAATCTGACTAACTGAAAAGGTCAACCAAGAGTTTTATTTGTAAAGGCTAATTGAACTAAGTTTATTTTCCGCTGCCAGTGTTATCAGTCTGACTGATAAATCTACTGATAATTAGTAAGATTCGTAACACTTCTCTGTTTTCGCTCAAACTCGACTAAAGCCTTATTTGGACTAAAGTTATCTGACTGATTCAGATAACTAAAGTCATCTACTGATAGCTCCTTCAGTATCAGTCTTTAGCCTATTCTTTTGAAAACTGTTAAGTTCACTTCTCATTCCATAAATCAGTTTTTCGCAAAGAATTACCCTACAGGTGTATCCCCCCCTTCCCCCCCCATACACCTGTTCAGATACCCTCTGGGACCTAACAGAACACAATTACTCTTATAGTTATATGACAATTACTCTTATAATCATAAAATTGTCACTCAATTTTAAAATTGATTCGACATTGTTTCAAATTGAAAATTATTTTTTAATATATTATGATAGATGTGAAACAGTTACCAATATATGTTAATTGGAGACTTAATTTAATAGAAATTAGAAAACTTATTCAATTTTCAACAATCAAGAGATACGTTTATACCGTATATATATATTATATATTTGCGCATGCTTTTAGGTTTAAGAAGGGATAAATTCATTTACCACTTTATACCTTGTTTAATTTGAGGTAATAAAAAATTTGGGTAGGCGACATAAAATTTCGGGTAGTACATTTTCCCTTAGAAATGTATAATTATACCCATTTTAAATAATAAATTTATGTCTTATTATATAAGGGAGAGTGTTTATACCACCTTATACATATAGTATATATAGTCCCCATTTTAAATAATAAATTATGTCTTATTATATTATCCCTCTATTTGAAAGGATAAAAAACAAATACATCCTATGAGTTAACTGTAATCCTAGATAAGTCAAAAAAAAAAAAAAAGAACAAAAAGTTCATAAGGTTTCTACTTCATAATTAATTCTTTTCTTTGAATTAATTCTTGACCATTTTGTGTACTCGACACCTACATCTATCCAGCACATGCAGTATCAATTATTAATTTATGCAATCAATTATTTATAATTAATCTAGTCTACATATAGATATAATTCCACTGAATATCAATAGTTAAATAATATGACATTAAGATAAAATTGCATATGGCTTCCAATAGTTACGGTTTTGAAGAGGGGTGTACAAGTGACACTTGCATAATCCCAGCATTTATATATACATATGATGGCCTAAAAATTGTATCAAAAGTATACTAATTAATTATAATATTCTATCAGGATGAACTTGTTTAATATATAACAACGATAATTTATACCAATAAACTAATATATATATATATAGGGGAGGGCTATTCAGAAAACTCATCTTAAACTATAAAATAGGAACTAATATTGACCATAGATCTAGTATCGTTGAACGGCCCAGATTTAATATTTCTCAATTTCTGGAATTCGAAGCTTATAAACTGAAAATGCATACAAATTTTTCATTCAAGGGCATAATGGGGGTTTTAATTTTGACTCTCCAATCTACAACAACTCGTCTCCAAAAATAGCGTGCAATTAATAAGGGAAGTAAAATCTCTTATGTAATCTATGTATATCAAAGCTAAGGCATATACAAAAATATCATTTTCCAACTTAATAGTTTATGAACCAAGAAGGTAGGGCTACGTTCTTTCGTTTCATTTTGTGCAGCGAATTTTCGTCAGCCTGTACCGCCGATTTATACAGATTAATAGATGAGTTGATCCTAGAAAAGTACCACTCGACGCAGTTAATATATTTTGGCAATGGCGAAGACCAAAGGTAACCCCCCTGGTGAGTGCGACGGGAATTTTTTTAAACACCTTTTTTTTTCTTGATTCGAGATGATGAACTCAGAAATTTTGTGAACTCATTATTTTCTATATGAAGAACACGAGTATTTATGTGGAATCTATGATTTTGATTCTTTAATGTTTCACTTCGATGTATGGGGTCAGAGAAAACTATTTTATGAAAGGTCTTTTTCGTGTTCTTCGGTATGGCTGTGCGTTTTATTACGAGTCTTTATTGGAACTTAAGTTTGTATCGATTTACTGTATATAGTATGAATTAAAATTAACATGCATCATGTGATCTATGGAAATGTTTGTGCATCGCATCAGTGGTGCGAATGAATTAGAATGGTGTATCGTATGAATTATTCAAACTGATGTAATTATTGGGTTTTGTAATCTCTATAAATCTGAATGAATTTGTGGTATGACCTGTATGAACTATTAGTCTTAATTATCTTAAGGATGTATGTTTGTTTGGGTTAAATAATGTGAACTTAATTGTAGTATAATGTTTAATTGTAAAACATAGTGTGTGCTCCATTATGCGTGTATTTCTATGTTTGAATTTGTATGTGATGAATCTTCTTAACATTCATTTTTTGGTGTTTAGTGAGAATACGGTGAATTTGCTTGTTTAACCCAATTTATTTTCACATCTGGAGTTCATGAATTCAGTATACTTTGTTTAATTTTATTATAAATAATGAAATTAAGATTTCTTATTAAAGGGAATAGTTAATGCTTGTTCATTATTTTCGGCAGGTAGTGCGCAACTTTCTTGGTTGAGATTAAAAAGAAAAACGTGTCAAAGATGTGGTGGATGTTGGTGCGAACAAATACTACGATGAGGTGTTTGAGAATCCTGCTATAAAGATTGACACTACTTTGTTTGGATGATGCCTTAATGAAACTGCAATTTGAGTTGTTTTATATTTTGGGATACATTTCTGAACTGTTTTATTTGTATTTATTTTAGTCTGAATAAGTTTAATTTGGTGCCACTTTTGACATGGTCTTAATAAATTGGTGTTGGTTTCTTATTGTTTAGATAAATGGGTGTGTTTTTTATGATAGTTTATGTATAAATATTGGAAAAAGTAATGTAAAAATCGTATGGTAATACACATGATAAGATGAAACATCCAATAAACAATCAATAAAATTGTAATATAATGATAAGATGCAATCCACACTGTATTAATGGTCACTCGTGGTCACTCTCTTCTTCAACGTCCTTTCCACAATTGCGCAAGTCGTGCTGAACCAGGAGACTACATTTATTAAAAGTGTATAAACTGAATTTAATTTCACAGTCACAACAAACATTCACGTAATTAAATAATTTAATTTTAAAATGCAGTCGAATCTTCTAATTACATTTATTCATAATGTTTGTAATAATTTTAAGACAAGACAAAATACTTATCCTGAATTATGAATTATTACGATCAATGTTATGCATTGATAGTCGATTGTGTATAAACTGAATTTAAATGAATTGAACAAACACAGTATGAAATATTATCAATAGTTGTACGCATTATTTCCACTATTAGTGATACTTTTATCATACACCACACATAATGAATTAATAAAACAAGTGGTATGAATTAACAATAAATATATGTGAATTTGAAATTACATGCGATCACTTACACATTATAAAAATGCATTCGTTCAATACTTCACCATAATTCGTTCAATAAATATATGTGAATTTGAATAATTCATACATTGTTAATGTAAAATTCATACAATGTTGCATATCAGTTAATTAATTTATAATCCAATAATTCATACATTGATACTGTAAAATTCGTACAAAGTTGTATTTTAATTATTCATAATCCAATAATTCATTCATTGTTAATGCAAAATTCGTACGTAAGCTGAAGAACTGAATTTTTTATTTATTTATTTATTTTGGACTTAATAATTCATACACATTAATTCATGTCTAATGAATAATTAGTGCATATTAATGTCTAATTTATTTTGGAAAAACCCACGTTACAACAGTGGATGAATAATAAAAATGTGGTGAACTAATTAACAATAATGATATGTGAATTGATAGTTGCAATTTACGAATTCGTAATTAACAATATAAATGTTAATGAATCAATTAAATTATTTTATTATGGCACGTAAATGAATGTTAATGTATTGGATTTAATAATGGAAATAATATTAGTATTAAATATTGTGATCCCTTAAATCTTGGAGTAATTGAATCTTGAAATGTAAAATTACTTAATAACCCTAAACTAAATTGACGTGTAGTTTACAGCTGAAAAAAGGGATTAAATCTGGCCATCCGATTTTTTAGATCTAAAGGTCCATATTCCTATTTTATAGTTTAACAATTGTTTTTATTTTAGCCTCTCCATATATATATATATATATATATATATATATATATATATATATAGAGGGGGGCTAGAATAAAAACACTCTTAAGTGTATAAAATATAAATGATTTTCAGCCCTTAGATCATCAAGATCTACGGTTGATTCGTAACCCTGTTGGATGAATTCGTGGTCCTGAGTTCGAATCCCAAAGGTAGCAAAAAATTATTTTCACAATTCGTGTCACAGCCCGCCCTAACTAGGGATAGTTAGGCCGAGTGATCCACGACTAGGGATGGGGTTAAAGAAGAAGGGGAAGAAAAGGGGCGTTATTTATAGCCGTAAAACTTACTCATCTTAATAAAACTCGTCATTTTTATTCATTAATACTCAATTGAAAACAGTCTATGAAAGACAGCATAAAACTTAATTAATATCATTAATCAAGTTATACATCATATGAAACCATTCTCTTAAGACTCAAAGTATGACATAACATACTATAACATCAACAACATCTTGCAGCGGAAAGTAGCTAGACATATGTATGAAGACATATTCTAGACAGGTTAACTATTTATTAACAACCCTGGAGACTCCGCTCATTGCAGCACCATCATCACATCAGCTCAACCTGCACATTTAGAAAACATATGCAGGGCTGAGTACATAAGCACTCAGTGGGCACGTATGCCTAGGTATAAAAATACATGCTTCAAAACTGTAAATTGTCATGCCATCATAATCAGTACAGCAAGGGAGTTTTTTCGCTAAAAATGCCCAAGCTTACTAAGTTCATTTGTGATTCTTAAAGTTCGTCTGATCAGACTAAGTTCTTTTGTAATCTATCATATCTGAAACTGTGTGCCGGAGAGGTGGCCACCTCTCACGGTCACTTGACCGGCCAACCCGCTAGATGACTCACGGTCACTGGTGTACACTAGCCCTGGCAGGATAGCTATCAACTGCTCAGGACCCGAATTCGATTGCATCATTGGCAAAGCCAAAGCAGATAGATATCATACTAAAATTTAAACATTTTATGGCAAGACAATACTTGAAATAACTTTAACTCAAATATTTTGTAACGAAATAACTTGCTCAAATGTAACATTAAACTCATTTGATAGATATATATAAAACTAAAATTAACAGTTAAATCATCTCATGCATTCATTCGTATAAGAGGCCTACGACACGCAGGGGATCTCTATATACGTATAGTAAAAGTAATGCCCACATCGTTGTGTCTCTGTATCAATGAGTAACGTCACTCTCTCCCTCAAGTCGTTACTTCCCAAAAGGACCTTCATCGTTATGAAGAATTGGTGAGAAGTTATAAAAGAAACCTCGATTAATAATCTAATTTCTTTTATGAAACATTAGTATCTCTAATGTTCATCTCTCTTGATTGTTAATCAATATAACAATTATTATCTCTCGTCATTACTCATTAATTATAACATCCTTATGTTATAATTAGCAGCGCTTCAATTAAAAGAAATATTTAACACATCGAAAAGTCCACTTTCTTAGCAGATCTATTCGCTCTCATCTCGTCTAATTAACCAATTAGAAAGTTAAACTTTCCATTAGGCATGTATTTGAGTCACGGGTCAACAAGAATCGACTATGCTCAAATTCTAATTTCACTAAAAATTTCGGCATGACCTATTCATATATCATGTCAGCCACGAGATTTCAACGCGTGAATCTCACTACGTGAACTCGTCTCTCGACTCAAAACTTAACATCTTGACATCTTTTCAACGCAACCCAAACAATTCAAAATCATCAAAACTCTTTATCAGTAAACTATCATTTATACTCGACACCAATTGTTCGAGTGTCAGATACCAACATTTATGTGCGTTAATCATAACTCTCACAACTCACACCATTTAGTCATATCGTATCATCCATCAAAACAAATATAATCAAGTTGTTTTCTAGAAAGTTTTGCTGTTTTTGTGTCATCTTTAAAAATTCATAACAACCAACTCAATAATCATAAACTCTCATACCAATTGATCTCAAAAACTTCATGAAGTGTAGTTCACTCTAAAAATGGTAGTTAACCAAAAAGGTTAAAGGTTTTTTTGAAGATATTGCTCTTTTAGTGCAGGCTGTCAAAGATTGACAGTTTCTGCCAATTTTGTTTAGGCCATTAGAAACCAAGGCAAACCTTAATAAAATTCCATCAAATTTAATCAGCCAAAACTAAAGGTATCCTTGAAGATTTGGTTAAAATTTCACAAGAGAAAACGTTCATATGATCTGCCAAATAAACAATGAAACTCATACACTTTTACTGTTGGACAAATATGACAGCAGAACAGGGCATTTTTGAAATAATAAACTGCTCTGTTTCAGAGGTCATAAAAATCGAAATCTTATGTTTTTAGAAAAGTATTGAAGTCTAGTTTCGTTTAAAAAAAACGGTGATGCAAAATCCTTCATGGATTAATAGATATAAACGTTTTTGTGAAGTCTACCAATAGTTGACAGATTCTGTCAAGGATTTTTCAAAATATCTTTAAAATAGCAAACATCATCCAAAAGACATGAAATTTTGCAGCAACGAAATACACATATCATAGATAAACATACTAAAATTTCAGAGCCATCAAGCAATGAAAACTCATCGAAACATAAGCTTGAAACTGCTGTAAAATTTTGACAGAATTCCAGTTTTAATTTCGTTCAACAATTATCATCCATAAATTGTAAATCAATTAGCATGCTCATGTGATATCGTAGAACACATATACGCAATAATATTCATTATGCAACGTCTCAAACTTCACGAATTTAAATAATCATACTCTAAAAATTTATACAATTTTCGTGCTTGGAAAAATACGAATTTAATATATATCGATTCTAGCATACCCCTAAGCACAAATATCAAGTCAAAACGATCAAACAAAAATCGAAAGACAAGCTAATATGTGAAAAACGGGGCTGCCCTCATGGGTTTCATAGCTACGGTTCGTTCCGTTCTTACTCCCTTCATTAAACATGCTCAACATCTACCCAAGAACAACATACTAAAATTTCACGACGATCCGACGTCGTTTCAAAATAAAGTCGAGAATCGACGTTTTTCGACGTCGACAAAAATCGAAAAGAAAACCATCAAAACGTAGGTAGAGATCTTACCTACTTAGATACGTGATCGAAAAGATGATCGACGCTCGTCTCGGTGCTCAAATCGGAGGTCAAAAGCTCCAACACCAAAGAAAATGGTGTTATGCGTGAAGTGTGTGTGTGTTTTAGGTGTTAGTGTGTGTGTTGTGGCTGATATCAACGTGATATAGTGTGAGTGAGTGGGTTTGGGCGGTTGGGGGGGTGGTTAGGGGTAGGGTAGGTTAGATATTTAGTCGTTAAATATCTCGTCTCGTGTCGTTTTAACGACTAACTACCCATACTCTTCGTTACTCGCCCTCTCAACCTCTACTCACTTTCATTACACTCGTAATTCTATATAAATATAGAAAATACAAGCTCGTTCTCGAAATTCTGATAAACGAGATCTACACGTTTATCGAGAAATCCCGATTCACTATTCACTCGTCGTAAAAAAAAAAACTTTCATTATTGGACTCGTATCGAAAAACTAAGAATATTTCTCGACGACGTGCACATAAGATTTTGAAAGTCGACAAAAAGACGAAATAGCAGTATTTTACTATTCATCGTCAAAAAGTCAAAATTTTGAAAAACGTCTTAACGGACTCAGATCTCACTTCCGAGTTCATCATTCTCATTCAAATAATTATCTCGAATTATTCAAATACTCAAACTCAAATACGGATATAAAATCTCACATCATTCTCACATCATCGAAAGAACATCTCAACATCTTAAAAAAAATAACAAGAAAACTTCATATAACTCCTCATCTCTTTACAAAGTAAATCAAACAAGGGATCTAAACCTTAATTACTCAAACTCAAGAAATTAAACACGTCATCAAAAGCCCGGGTATTACATACCCTCCCCCTTAAAATAAATTTCGTCCCGAAATTTGTACCTCTTGTAAATGTTTCGGGTACTTCTCTCACATCTTATCCTCAAGCTCTCTTTCCACTTCTTTCTAACTATCATATCTCCATTGGACCTTATCCAATGCAATCGACTTATTACTCAATTGCCGAATTTTATGATCTAGCATCATCTGAGGTCTCTCTTCATAACTCAAGTCTGGTTCTAAGATCATTTCTTCTTAGTAAACCACATGGTTTGGGTCGAAAATATATATCCTCTCAATTGTGACACGTGAAACGCGTTATGCACATTTCCAAAGCTAGGTGGCAAAGCCAACCTATACGCTATTGGACCTATCTTTTGCAATGTCTCGTAAGGACTTATAACTCTGGGTCTAAGCTGTCCTTTAACTCCAAACCTATTCATCCCCTTTGAGGGTGAAACCTTCAAGAAAACTTTGTCTCCTACCTCGAAACTTTGTCTCACATCTTATAGGCAAACTCAATTAGTGGCAATACATTCTCCCGATGTACTCCTCTATCAAGGATAGTAGTTCTTATCATATCTTCTATCGTCTGCTATGCTAAAATTCATCCTTGTACCCAACTCTTTCTGTAACTCATCCAAAAACGTGATGTAAATTTTTTTTTTATTGATCTCTTTCTGAGGTGATCTTACATCGGTACTCAAAGCAATCTTATAATCTCACGAACGTACAATTGTGCTAACTTATCTGGTCCATACGCGATTAGGATCGGTATGAAATGTGCAGATTTTGTTAGTCGATCTACAATCACCCAAATTGCTGTATTTTCTCTTTGACTTTTGGGTAAAGCTGTCACAAAATCCATCGTTATGTGATCCCATTTCTACTCGGGAATCTCCAACGGTTTTAACTTCCCATAGGGTCGTTGGTGTAATGCTTTCACTTGCTGACAAGCTAAGCATCGCTCTACAAACAAAGCTATGTCTCGTTTCATTCCGTCCCACAAAAATCTCTTTTTTTTTCACAACCTGATACATCTGTGTGCCTCCTGGGTGGGCGGTGTAAGGCGTGTCATGAGTCTCACTCATGATCGTATTCTTAAGTTCATCATCGCGGGGAATGCATCTTCTCCCCTCAAATAAGATAGCATTGTCTGATTTTTTTTTTTTTTTTTTTTTTTTTGTAGTTCTTGAGATCTCCTGCTCTTATCCTTTCTCGTAACTTGTTCATTGTCTCATCTTTCCTTGTGCTTCAATCACCATTTTCCTCAAACTAGGCATCGTCTCAACAATACTCGCTATCGTCCCTGGTGGTTTTATCATCTCTATCCTCATCTTGTCAAAGTCCTTTATAAGCTCATCCTCTCTCGTGAGAAGACATCCTAACTTTGACGAGACTTTTCGGCTCAATGCATCGGCTACTACATTGGCCTTGCTAGGGTGATAATTAATGTCGCAGTTAACATCCTTTACTAATTCGAGCCATCTCATTTGCCTCATGTTAATATCCTTATGCTTGAAAAAGTATTTCAAAGTTTTGTGGTCCGTGAAAATCTCACATCTAACTCCGTAGAGATGATGTCTCCAAATTTTTTTTTTTTTTTGGGCATGCACAACGGCTGCAAGCTTTAAATCATGCATTGGATAATTTATCTCGTGGGATCTAAGTTGTCGTGATGCATAGACTATAACTCTTCCTTCTTGCATCAAAACACATCCTAGCCCATTCTTTGACGCATCTGTGTAGATGGTATACTCTTTATCCATTTCCGGGACTAGCAGCACTGGTGCTGTAGTCAATTTCCTTTAAGCTCTTAAAAACTCTCTTTACACTCCTCTTTCCAATTGTACTTAACTTCTTTTCTCGGTCTTGCTATCATGGAAAATCCTTTAATAAACCTCTGATAGTATCCTGCTAAACCTAAAAAGTTGCGAATCTCGTTAAGCGTAGTTGGTGATCTCCACTCATGTACAACTTGTACCTTGACGGGGTCAACTTTAATTCTTTCGGATGATACAATATGTCCTAGAAAAGTTACTTCGTTCAACCAAAACTCGCACTTGGTGAATTTGGCAAAAAGCTTCTCAACTCTTAGCGTTTCCAACATCGTTCTCAAATGTTTTGGCGCTCCTGCTCATTCTTCGAATAGATGAGAATATCATCTATGAAAACTAGGATAAATTTATCCAGTTATTGATGGAACACTCGATTCATGTGATCCATGAAAACTACTGGTGCCTTCGTCAAACCGAATGGCATAACTATGAACTCATAGTGCTCATACCTCATTTGAAAAGCTGTCTTAGGTGTATCCTCCTGTCAAAATTTGAACTAGTGGTATTATGATCTCAAGTCAACTTTCAAGAAAAACTCGCTCCTCGTAATTGATCAAACAAGTCATCTATCCTCGGCAAAGGATATTTGTTCTTGAGTGTCAATTTATTCAGCTCTCGATAATCTTTGTACCTTCTCAACGTGTCATCCTTCTTTTTGACAAAAAGGACTGGTGCTCCCCACGGGGATACACTAGGTCTAATAAAACCTAACTCGAGCAATTCTTGTAGCTGAATCTTCAGCTCTCGTAGCTCCTTAGGCGCCATTCTATAGGGTGCCTTCGACACTAGTGCTGATCCAAGTTCTAGGTCGATAGTGAACTCCAACTATCTTGTTGGTGGCAATCCTGGTAAGACCTCGGGAAATACATCTCTATATTCCCTTACCACTACTACATCCTCAAAGTTTTTACTTGATTCTCCTTCATCATTCAAGTAAACTAGGTAAGCTTGTGCTCCTTTCTTCTTTACCAATTTCGACGCCTGAAGTGCCGAAATGATTGGAACTCTCTTCTTTCTATCAATGCCGTGAAAACATGTCTGTTCCTTCCCAGGTGGTTGGAAAGCTATCTGTCTCTTCTTACAATCAATCGGGCCAAAGTTCTCTGCTAACCATTCCATCCTTAGAATAATGTCTACGTTCCACATATGCATTAAGTGCAAGGTTCTTGCTTTCATCTTTAGTGATCCTAACTCAAGCTCTAAGTTAGAAATCATGTGAGAAACTGTAGTAGCTCTTCCTACAGGAGTGATTACTCTCAACTCGGGACTAGCTTGTTTTGGTTCGAGTTTGAAGGTAACATGCTTCAACCAATTAAAGAATGCGAGGCTCTTGTATTAAACAGGATTCTAACTGGTGCATCCAATAACTTGCCCATACTACCTTAAAGTCCTGTCTTAAACCGGCACTTAAAACTCAGACATCTCTTCATCAGTATCCATCTTCTGATGAGCGAACGTGTTAGCTCACAGAATTCTCGATTATACTCTACAACCGATTTCTTTCCTTGCATCAAACTTCGATAATCAGCCTCTCGCTTCTTACTGTACTCCTCTGTACATACTTCTCAAGAGTAGTCTTCAATTGTTCTCAAGTGTAGTTTGCCAGTTGCTCAGGTGTTAAAGTCCTCTGACGTGCATCTCACTAGTCTTATACAAAAAAAAAAAAATCTACTAGGATAACTCAAAAGTTGTAAGGGTTCAACCATAGAACGACATCAAAACAAATTGTTCAAGAGACTCAAATGAATGACCTGAGGGTAGAATGAAGTAACTACCAGGTCGAACAAAAATGACCTAGAGTAAGAACCCATCTGGCTTTTCAACCGAAAGTTGAAACATGTGGGTTTATAAACCCAAAACACGTCTACTGAGATTTGGATCATGCGGACTGGCCAGGTCCAACATAATCACTCCCCAGTCACACGGGATATACTATCCCGAACTTGGAAATTCTGTGTCTTCTAAACCCTCAACATACTATACATAACAAAACTTAAGTTCACACCAGCAAGCTAAAAGCTTAAACTCAGGGTCCTATGTTCTAGACTCTTGTTTCGAAAGTTCAATATTTTTTTACTCTCCTCTCATGTTGCGGTGGTGGTGGCGGAGTATTATCCCGCCTATCCTTCACATCACACTCTTGATGACATCTTTGAGGCATTTTTGAAATCACAAAAGGAAAACTCAACTCGACCAACGCTCTAAGCATCCTCAAAACTCAAGTTCAATTTACTAACTCAACTTTAAGGAAACCCTCACGGTCACCTTAACATTCATCTGTAAGGCAATAAGCACTCACGAAATGCTAACAAAAAGACCACTCGAGTCCACAAAATATATCCATCAGTAGAATGCCTCTTTTTAGAGGGCTTACATAAAGGGGTTATTTAAACCCTACAAAAACCATAGTATCTATCGTAATGTCCCTTCTAAATCGACACCATTAATAGTACTATGTCTCGGTCTGGACCTCCTACGGTAATTGCTACCAGTTAACTCATCTAGTTGCTACTTTAGCACACTAGGAACATCCATCTATTTAACATCAGTAGGGTACTAAATTCGCATGCTTATCTATCATCATGTCAAAATCTCAAGTACCAGTATCTCCTAAGTAAGTTATATACATCGCAATGTAATTGCAACTAATCAAAAACGAGGGTGTACCGCGCATACTCTCAAGATCATCCTTAGCTCTAGCCTACATCGACTTCTCTTCTCATCCTCATCAACTCTAGCCCTCCTCGGCTACTTCTCATTCTCATTATCGTTTATCATTTTATCATCTTTGGTAACTGATACTCAAGGATCGACTCGATATCTACTACACTCTTCTAGAGTCCCTGGTAGAAAACAAGCATCCGGTCAGTAGATCCGCATAGAAAATCTGGGTATCTGTAACAAATCCCATCTCCTGTGGGTCCAATGCTCAAGACGACATGTCCCATCACATTGAGTGGCTTTCTTCCTTGCTCAATCCTACCACTCGATTGGTAGCACGGGGACTAGGTGCACGATGCCATCCAGTCTAGTAACAACCATAAGGCTTTCATCCTTTCATAGTCTATGAACATGTGTTTGAAAATCTGCTAGGGTATCTCTGTACCACATACTGTATGCCTCGTCCTCGTATCCGATCTTCCCTGAGTTCGATCTCACAGCAGTCCACTTTCGTGCAATGCCAACAGTCCTGGCCAACCTATAAGGAGAACTTAAAGGTGACTCTAGGAACTAACTCTACTTAGCTTCAGCAACAGAAATAAACAAAACATAACTTAGCAAAACTCCTACTAAGTAGTACTGTTTTCTTAAAACTCAAGCTCAAAACATCTAAATTCTCATCTCGTCCCATCTTTACATAGTAGGTAACCTCTCTAAACAATGATATTAGATCCCTTAATCTAAATCATCGCGACTCAGTAAGACAACTCAAACAATTCTCTCTCAAAGCCATCTCCAAAGACTATGGCTCATGATACCTTCTCAAGTACCATTCAGGTTGCGTGAGCAAAACTCGCGTTACAAAACATCTCAAACATATCGTACAATATCTCATTGCAGCATGCTAATAACTCATCATTAATCATGCTATTATACTCAAGCTCATAACTCAAACTCATAACTCATAACTCATAACTCATACCAACAAGTACTTAAAGCAATTGCTAATTCTCTCAAGCTTTAGCTCTAAGTTCTCATTTCATCCTTCTACTTAGTAGAAAATCTCTCTTAACAATGACATTAGATTCCTTCATCTAAATCATCGTGACTTATCACAACTGCTCAAACAATTCTCATCACAAAACATCTCAAATACATCACATCATAACTCATAATTATGCATCCTCAATCATATAACATCATATGATATAAACTCTCTCATGATTCATCATGTAACATCAACATCATACTCTTACAACATAATAACTCATTATTAATCATGTTGTCATCCTCAAACTCAAATTATGCATCTTCAAAGTGTAACATCATAACTCATCATATAACCTCAACATCATGCTCTTCAAAATTTAACGTCAAATAAACTTTGAAATTTTACATACCTCGTTGAGCCTGGTGTGATGGTGCGCTGAGCTCACGGTTGTTAATAACTATTAGCCTAGTAACTCATTCTAGACTAAACTCAAGACTTCAAATTCAGAGCTTTCCTTCGCTCTGATACCACTCTGTCACAGCCCGCCCTAACTAGGGATAGTTAGGCCGAGTGATCCACGACTAGGGATGGGGTTAAAGAAGAAGGGGAAGAAAAGGGGCGTTATTTATAGCCGTAAAACTTACTCATCTTAATAAAACTCGTCATTTTTATTCATTAATACTCAATTGAAAACAGTCTATGAAAGACAGCATAAAACTTAATTAATATCATTAATCAAGTTATACATCATATGAAACCATTCTCTTAAGACTCAAAGTATGACATAACATACTATAACATCAACAACATCTTGCAGCGGAAAGTAGCTAGACATATGTATGAAGACATATTCTAGACAGGTTAACTATTTATTAACAACCCTGGAGACTCCGCTCATTGCAGCACCATCATCACATCAGCTCAACCTGCACATTTAGAAAACATATGCAGGGCTGAGTACATAAGCACTCAGTGGGCACGTATGCCTAGGTATAAAAATACATGCTTCAAAACTGTAAATTGTCATGCCATCATAATCAGTACAGCAAGGGAGTTTTTTCGCTAAAAATGCCCAAGCTTACTAAGTTCATTTGTGATTCTTAAAGTTCGTCTGATCAGACTAAGTTCTTTTGTAATCTATCATATCTGAAACTGTGTGCCGGAGAGGTGGCCACCTCTCACGGTCACTTGACCGGCCAACCCGCTAGATGACTCACGGTCACTGGTGTACACTAGCCCTGGCAGGATAGCTATCAACTGCTCAGGACCCGAATTCGATTGCATCATTGGCAAAGCCAAAGCAGATAGATATCATACTAAAATTTAAACATTTTATGGCAAGACAATACTTGAAATAACTTTAACTCAAATATTTTGTAACGAAATAACTTGCTCAAATGTAACATTAAACTCATTTGATAGATATATATAAAACTAAAATTAACAGTTAAATCATCTCATGCATTCATTCGTATAAGAGGCCTACGACACGCAGGGGATCTCTATATACGTATAGTAAAAGTAATGCCCACATCGTTGTGTCTCTGTATCAATGAGTAACGTCACTCTCTCCCTCAAGTCGTTACTTCCCAAAAGGACCTTCATCGTTATGAAGAATTGGTGAGAAGTTATAAAAGAAACCTCGATTAATAATCTAATTTCTTTTATGAAACATTAGTATCTCTAATGTTCATCTCTCTTGATTGTTAATCAATATAACAATTATTATCTCTCGTCATTACTCATTAATTATAACATCCTTATGTTATAATTAGCAGCGCTTCAATTAAAAGAAATATTTAACACATCGAAAAGTCCACTTTCTTAGCAGATCTATTCGCTCTCATCTCGTCTAATTAACCAATTAGAAAGTTAAACTTTCCATTAGGCATGTATTTGAGTCACGGGTCAACAAGAATCGACTATGCTCAAATTCTAATTTCACTAAAAATTTCGGCATGACCTATTCATATATCATGTCAGCCACGAGATTTCAACGCGTGAATCTCACTACGTGAACTCGTCTCTCGACTCAAAACTTAACATCTTGACATCTTTTCAACGCAACCCAAACAATTCAAAATCATCAAAACTCTTTATCAGTAAACTATCATTTATACTCGACACCAATTGTTCGAGTGTCAGATACCAACATTTATGTGCTTTAATCATAACTCTCACAACTCACACCATTTAGTCATATCGTATCATCCATCAAAACAAATATAATCAAGTTGTTTTCTAGAAAGTTTTGCTGTTTTTGTGTCATCTTTAAAAATTCATAACAACCAACTCAATAATCATAAACTCTCATATCAATTGATCTCAAAAACTTCATGAAGTGTAGTTCACTCTAAAAATGGTAGTTAACCAAAAAGGTTAAAGGTTTTTTTGAAGATATTGCTCTTTTAGTGCAGGCTGTCAAAGATTGACAGTTTCTGCCAATTTTGTTTAGGCCATTAGAAACCAAGGCAAACCTTAATAAAATTCCATCAAATTTAATCAGCCAAAACTAAAGGTATCCTTGAAGATTTGGTTAAAATTTCACAAGAGAAAACGTTCATATGATCTGCCAAATAAACAATGAAACTCATACACTTTTACTGTTGGACAAATATGACAGCAGAACAGGGCATTTTTGAAATAATAAACTGCTCTGTTTCAGAGGTCATAAAAATCGAAATCTTATGTTTTTAGAAAAGTATTGAAGTCTAGTTTCGTTTAAAAAAAACGGTGATGCAAAATCCTTCATGGATTAATAGATATAAACGTTTTTGTGAAGTCTACCAATAGTTGACAGATTCTGTCAAGGATTTTTCAAAATATCTTTAAAATAGCAAACATCATCCAAAAGACATGAAATTTTGCAGCAACGAAATACACATATCATAGATAAACATACTAAAATTTCAGAGCCATCAAGCAATGAAAACTCATCGAAACATAAGCTTGAAACTGCTGTAAAATTTTGACAGAATTCCAGTTTTAATTTCGTTCAACAATTATCATCCATAAATTGTAAATCAATTAGCATGCTCATGTGATATCGTAGAACACATATACGCAATAATATTCATTATGCAACGTCTCAAACTTCACGAATTTAAATAATCATACTCTAAAAATTTATACAATTTTCGTGCTTGGAAAAATACGAATTTAATATATATCGATTCTAGCATACCCCTAAGCACAAATATCAAGTCAAAACGATCAAACAAAAATCGAAAGACAAGCTAATATGTGAAAAACGGGGCTGCCCTCATGGGTTTCATAGCTACGGTTCGTTCCGTTCTTACTCCCTTCATTAAACATGCTCAACATCTACCCAAGAACAACATACTAAAATTTCACGACGATCCGACGTCGTTTCAAAATAAAGTCGAGAATCGACGTTTTTCGACGTCGACAAAAATCGAAAAGAAAACCATCAAAACGTAGGTAGAGATCTTACCTACTTAGATACGTGATCGAAAAGATGATCGACGCTCGTCTCGGTGCTCAAATCGGAGGTCAAAAGCTCCAACACCAAAGAAAATGGTGTTATGCGTGAAGTGTGTGTGTGTTTTAGGTGTTAGTGTGTGTGTTGTGGCTGATATCAACGTGATATAGTGTGAGTGAGTGGGTTTGGGCGGTTGGGGGGGTGGTTAGGGGTAGGGTAGGTTAGATATTTAGTCGTTAAATATCTCGTCTCGTGTCGTTTTAACGACTAACTACCCATACTCTTCGTTACTCGCCCTCTCAACCTCTACTCACTTTCATTACACTCGTAATTCTATATAAATATAGAAAATACAAGCTCGTTCTCGAAATTCTGATAAACGAGATCTACACGTTTATCGAGAAATCCCGATTCACTATTCACTCGTCGTCAAAAAAAAAACAAAACTTTCATTATTGGACTCGTATCGAAAAACTAAGAATATTTCTCGACGACGTGCACATAAAATTTTGAAAGTCGACAAAAAGACGAAATAGCAGTATTTTACTATTCATCGCAAAAAGTCAAAATTTTGAAAAACGTCTTAACGGACTCAGATCTCACTTCCGAGTTCATCATTCTCATTCAAATAATTATCTCGAATTATTCAAATACTCAAACTCAAATACGGATATAAAATCTCACATCATTCTCACATCATCGAAAGAACATCTCAACATCTTAAAAAAAATAACAAGAAAACTTCATATAACTCCTCATCTCTTTACAAAGTAAATCAAACAAGGGATCTAAACCTTAATTACTCAAACTCAAGAAATTAAACACGTCATCAAAAGCCCGGGTATTACAATTCGTAACCATGTTTGATGAATTCGTAACCCTGTTGGATAAAATTCGTACATTAAAAAACGTTTATATTTATATTTTAAGAAGTGTTTTTACCGTAGCCCTCCCCTATATATATATATATATATGTATATATATATATATAGGGTTGCGCTAAAATAAGACTCAATCTTATACTATAAAATAAGACTCAATCTCAACTCTTGATCTCATTTATATAAACGGTCAGATCATGTTTTAGATGTGTTAGCCTATTTATATTAGGAGGTTAATAAGGTAAATACATTTCCATTAATTAATATGAATCCCATGATTTATGGGATCACGTTTTCCATATCTTCATGATGGCTTAACTTTGCACCGTTATTATCTCAGAGAAGTAATCTAGAGTTTTCTGCACAAACATTGCATCGCCCAGATCAATACAAATGCTTTAGAATTAATTTTCTGTATATTTAATTTTTGAATTGCATGTTTTTTAGTGCACGAATGTATACGAAATAATTCATGCAGTGACTGTGAAATATTCATTAACAATATGAAAATCCTTAGCATAAACTAACAATTTTATTCATTCACAAATTTCTTTTGCACGTATAGTTCGTATAAGTTATTATATATTAATATGTTGTTATTGTGTCTTACATATGTGGTTCACACATATACACATATTTATTCATGCAGGGAGTATAGAAACACAAGATCAATACAGTATTATTTAGAATGTGCAATGTTCATACTCAAATATACAAATATTCATACCACTCTTATAAACATTCATACAACATTGCTAGATTGGGTATTTTGCAAGTTTTTCCTCGGTTGTTGCTTGAATCATTTTCCACACCACCACCTACATAATAAACACCAGAATAATTATTCATACATAAACCACACAAAATGCACACAAAAAGATAAAAATCAGAATGAATTTTTTTGTTTTGATTCGGAAGATATGTGTGATTTTTGATTTGACACAATAAATTAAAATTCAAATTTTACTTGATAAACATAAAAATATTCGTTCATTTTTTAGTTGGGATTCATTCAATACTCAAATGGCGTCTCTCCCTTCCATATTCCAAGAGGTAATCATTGCAAATATTTAATTTCCTAAAAATTTACGCTTAAGAATCAGAAGAGATTGAAACGCAGATTTGGAAGGTCAAATAGCGTTTAAAAAGATATGGCAATAATACCCCTAAATGGCTTACGTTAATGAATAATCGATTATTTTGTATGAATTATTTAACCCATCAAATATTGCAATCCAACCGTCCATCATCTTGATTGTACGGTTGATATTAAGTCTTAAATTATAGATTAAGAGAAGTCCATTGAATAGCACTACCATATATATATATATATATATATATATATATATATATATATATAGGGAAGGGATCAAAAAAGAAGGCTAAATGTAGAGAGAATGAAGAATGAATCCTGAGCCTTGATTTATGCCATCTAACGCACCAGATTTTTCCTAATTTTCGGTTATAATAATTAAATTCAAGGACATACATGTAATTTACTTTTTATCATTAACAATCATTCCTATATTTAAGGTAGATATGATTTTACTATTTATGGACATACACGCATCAAACTTTAATTCTTTCACACATTAAATTAAAGTAAATCACACGGTACATTAATTCTTCCTGAACTCAGCCTCACGCCATTATCGTCAGCAATTGAAGAAAAACATTTTCTTCAGCATTTTCGTATTTTCCGTATTCGCACAACTTGAAAGTTTATTCAGTTTAATATGTGAAATTATTCAGATTAGTTAAATGTTAATTCAACAGAGTCTGTATTTCATATTTTACGTTAATTATGGTTTTTTTTCACAATTATTTTATATACTCGAATTCATGAATTCATCCAAATTTTTTATTTGTTCAAATTATTTTAATGTGTATTCAAAAATTAATATTATGTGAATAAATAATAGAATCTTCACCTAATTTATATTTTTATTAGTCCAGCAATTAATTATTCATAATTTAACTCTTAATTGCTTAAATAAAATTAGTAATTCATGTAGCATTTTATTTTTTTCATTATTTCAAAACATGTACATATTAATTTGGTTCTTTGTGTGATAATAAATAATTATATTGTATTTGAATATTGTTCAAAACGTACCCAAATAAGAATTATATTTTTGCGAATAGGGATACTAATTTGCAGAAAAACATAACTGTTACTCATAAATTGTGAGTAAAGAAAATATTTTGTTGAATAAAGTAACGTTATTCATGAATATATCGTATTCGAATATTGTTCATGACGTACTGAATAAAAATAATATTTATGCGAATAAGGATAATAGTTTGCTGAATAATTTATATGATACTCATAAATTGTGAATAAGGAAACTATTTTGTTGAATAAAGTAGCATTTTTCATGAATAAATCGTATCTAAATATTGTTCAAAATTTACCGAATAAACATCATATTTATGTGAATAAGGAATCAATCGCCTACAAATGTGTAAATATGGACGAAAACATCACATAAGCTAACTGCATAATTCACTAAAATTATAGTGAATAATATTGAAAATTCATCGAATACCACTTTGTTATAAACCGAATAAGTATAATTCTTTAATGAACAAAATACATTTTGCAATGAACAGAAACTCATATGAAAAATCTCTGCAATGCAGAATCAAGATCCTCTACTTCAGTCCAACATAAATTCTTCAAGCCATATATAAGCACTCCATCCCCTCTTCGGTACGTAGGAGCAAATTCCATATGAATACACAATATAAAAAACCCTTCACGAATCCAAAGTTAAGATAGCAGATTCGATATGAATAGCATATTCAGCAATATATTTATAACATAATTGGTGCTCCAATAATTGGAATTTTACCTTGAACACTACATCCATCCTAAAACTGAAGGCATTTCAAAAATTGCACCAAAATTACTCAAAATGAAAATACACTAAATACTAACTTGAATTGCTAATGGCGCTTCAACAGTAGAAAGAAAGTCAATGGTGATGTAAGGGTGATTTGAAGAGAAAACCCCCACTGAAAAGCAAAAAAATAAAAAATCGAAGCAAATACCTTTTAACAAATATTCATATCTTTTCAAAGGACCCAATTGAAGAGAAAAATCTCTTTCTCGATTATTGAGGGGCTGCAGCTGCTTTTTCACAATGTGTATGAGGGGGAGAAACAGAAGAGGGGAAAAGTGTTGTGGTTAAAATGCTGCTTCTATTCAGTCGAGGAAAGAGGAGGTTCAGGCGAAGGCGGCGCGTCGGCGATGGCGACATCGTTGCCTAAAATCGAAGAAGGTGGAGTCGGTGAAAAATTTACAGTTCAAAAAATATAGGCTACACTTTTACTAGTTATTTTTGCTATTAGTTTCGAACATACCTCTCTAGAATGGTTCAAACTTTTGTTAAAAATCTCGAGCTTCTTCAAACGTGTTCTTCAAATCTGCAGAAATTTTTTTGAAGCAAAAGTTATGGCTGTTCGATACCCTAATCTAGATTAAGTTAACTGGCGAGAAATGGGAGAGTAAAAATCGGAACTTCCGAATTTACCTTCTGCGTAAATTCCCCAAAAACTCCTTCCGCCTTCTGAGTTGGTGATTCATTTAATTTTGTGAGTTTTGTTTGTTTTTTTTTATATTTTTCGAAATTATTCCAGCCGTCCGATTTGGTGTATCTAAAGGCTTAGATTTATTCTCTTTTCTTTACTAAGGCTTTATTCTCTATAGATCCCTCCCCTATATATATATATATATATATATATATAGGGGAAGGCTAAAATAAAAACATTTTTTACAGTATAAAATAGGAACACTCGTGGGCCTTTAGATTAAGAAGAATCAATGGTTAGATTTATGCCCATATTACTAAGTAATATTATTCGCAGCTTTTATAATGGGTCATTTCGGTAAATTTGTTTTTAATGAAATCCATTGTTCCATAAATTAAGGGATTAGGTGATTAATCCTAGGGATAATTATCAATTTTAGATTTCAATTTCTTATACTTTAAATAAAATCGTCAGAAACATATCTTCAATAATTCTATCATGAATTTAGGTTTATTTATTTATCTATTATTATTATTATTATTATTATTATTATTATTATTATTATTATTATTATTATTATTATTATTATTATTATTATTATTATTATTATTATTATTATGTGTGATCTTTTTCGTTCATTATGTTCTTATTATTTTGTGGAATAGTGGTTTGGTTAATTATTATTTGTATCATTTATTTTATATCAAACTTTGACGAATTTAACATATTATAATATGGATTAATTCACAATGATGTATGTATGAATTATTTAATTATCATGGATTTTGGCAAGAAATAAATTAACTATTATTTGGTGTAGTGTACGAGCATCTTTAAAAAACATAATTTCAATGTTTGAGATTAGTTTAGTGTTTTTTTTAATAATTCATTAATTTATTTTTCATGGTTAAAGGTCTTATTCACTAGAGTACTAGTATATATGTTGATTTTAGACTTTTTTTTTTTTCTTTTTGGCCAAAATTCATGATAATCAAATAATTCATATATAAAACTATTGTGAATTATTATTATAATGTACTGAATTCCTCAAAGTTTGATAGTATGATAAGAAAAATAATGAAACAAATCATTACTCCACAAAATAATATTATGAACAAAAAAGACCATAAATTATGATTAAAAAAAAAACCTAAATTCATTGTAAAATTAAATTTAACTTTCTATTATTGTTTGCGTTTTTTTTAATTAATTCATGAACATAATTAAAGTTCCTAAAAATAAAGGTATTATTATTTTTTGATATTTTATTATGAATTCATACATTCATACTTGATAAGTCATAACACAATTCATACATTCATACTTGACAATCCATACATTCATAATTGATAATTCCTCAAAGATTAAATTCATACATTCATACTTGATTATAACATTAAATTTACAGATGAATACTCCATAGTTCATTACAGGCAAATTATAACACATTTTGGATTATATGAAATTGCTTATAATGTTATATCCTGTCAAAATGCAAATATGCAATGCACACATTCATTTATATCATCATGAAAATTTAGATCGATATCGCTTACAGTTCATTACAAATTATTCCCCATTTAGTAAAATTGTATTGATTTCAGACATGATTGTTGTGCATGATTAGTATGAATTAAACATTAATATGTATGAATTAGTATGAATTAAACATTAATATGTATGATTTAATATGTATGAATTATTCAGTATAATTAGTATGAATTAAACATTAATATGTATGAATTAATATGTATGAATTATTCAGTATGATTAGTACGAATTAAACATTTATTTATATGTTTTTAATAGTTTCATTAATTTATAATCATGAATGGCGTAAAATTTTTGCAAAAAAGATTTGTTTCAAAGATCATTCTAATTCACATATTAATTGCTTAATATATTTATTCCATAATTATATTGCACACAAATCGGAAGAAGATTAGTTGGTTATATGGAAGATCACATGCCATTTCCAATTTTACCCTTTGACGCATTAATCTCTGCATTTGAGGAACGAATTCAGCGAATTAAAGAGGCAGTTGTCTTTTAAATCAAAACCGTTCAAAAACTGAAGATCTATAGTCTGGATTTGATCTTATTTTATATGCTAAGGATAGTTTACTGTATAGCCTCCCCCTATATAATATATATATATATATATATATATATAGGGTGCGGTTATAGTGAGAACCACAATTATCGTGAGAACATAAGAACCAATGAAATTACTGCATCTGCTATACAAATTAATGCATCCGCTATTAAATTTAATGCATAAAAAAAAAAAAAAAAATTGCTCCCTTCAGGATTCGAACCCAGCATCTGCATCCATCTACCAAGATGATGCATCCACCGTAGATCTTGATGATCGAATGGCTTAAAATGGTTCTCTGTTCTTATTTTATTAGTGGTTCTTATTTGAACCTCTCCCTATATATATATATATATATATATATATATATATAAGGATGCGCTCCAATGAGACTCTTATTTTTCGTGAGACACTGAGATCCTTATTTTTCAATGAATAAGACATATATACTGATGAACAAGACAGTATATATACTGATGAACAAGACAGTATATACTGATGAATAACGAAATTTAAAAAATTGGTAATGAATAAGACATATATACTGAAGAACAAGGCAATATATACTGATGAATAATAAAATTTTAAAAATTGGTAATGAATAAGACATATATACTGATAAACAAGATAGTATATATTGATGAACAATGCAGTATATACTGATGAATAACAAAATTTAAAATATTTCACTCCCTCCAAGATTCGAACCCTGAGAAAAAAATTCGGCCTCTAGGTACAATATCAACCATAAGATTGATAAAATAAACGCACGAGATCGTTAGACACGATCTCACAAAATAAGGGGTCTCATTTGAGCGTTCCCCTATATATATATAGGAAATGGATCGTGTACATCTCACCTCTCTTATAATAGGATATAGATTCAAATATGGAGCACACAATGTGTATATATGGCGCACCAAGAACGTGACACGTGATGGAGACTTTAATTTCAAGATATTTCAAGACAAAATACACAAAGAGGTAAAAAAAGAATATAAATTTCGGATATAAATAATATTTATTTTTGCACGACCGCCGCCATAATTATCACACCAAAAAACCCAAACAAGCATGGAGTTCTTACGTGCTTCCCTCCTGAATCGTCATCTCCTTCATCTTATGCATATAATTGAAACAAATATGCATTTACATAAATACATATATGCATATTTGTATGCAATGCTATGCATGTATGTGTTTATGTATATACTATTTGTGTTTAATTATATACTCCCTCCGTCCCGAACGAAATATCCTGTTTTCCTTTTTGGGTTGTCCCAAACGAAATGTCCTGTTTCCTTTTTTGGCAATACACTCTCTCTCTATACTTAATATTTAAATAATTTTCACCAACCCACTTTATCTACTTATACACATTTCTTAATCTCCGTGCCGAAAAGAGTATGACATTTCGTTTGGGACGGAGGGAGTACATAATTATGGCGACAATTGTGTGAAAAAAAATCCAATTTATTCATATTTTACTCATGTGTATATTTTGTTTTAGAAGACATCTGCCACATATCAAGTATACAGTGCGTCACATAAACAATAATTGTGGTCTAATTAAATTTGGACCTATATGTGAGAAGTGGATACTATCACATCTCACCCTGTGTGTGTGTGAAGGGGCTTGGGTGGCGGTGTTTTATATGGATATTTGAGTTGACTAATTAACACTTAATCTAATTCAACTTGTACTTGATTACTCAAACTTAATTATATTAGTTTAAATTAAATAGACGACTGCAAACTCATAACGGCATTTAAAAATGATTTGATCATGCCACACTTTTAAAATAATATGTAGCAAAATAATAAATTAAATATTAATAATAAAATAATAATGTTGGATACTAAGATACAAGTAAATTTGAATACGACACGGTTAATTATATATGACTAAAGTAATACGACGTGGGGTGTAAACATTATCCCTGTTTGCCCAACAAAAATTATAGGGAAATCACATTAATGTTTGTAACAGCAATGAAAAGTAAAAAATAAAAACAAGGTCAACGTCTCAGTGATTAGTTTTGTTATTTTATTATAGTATTTGTTTTGATTAATTTATTGTATTATGTGCTTGTCGACACATGACATAAATTTATAATAGAAACCTTGGGCGCGCGCACGCGGTATAATGTATTGTGAATACTATATAAATTATGTAGGCTGCATACATACATATATAGGATTTTAATTTACATAATTATTGAATAATGTTAATAAATGTGCATAAAGTCCAAATGTATGAGTCATACATTTGGGTATGAGACATAATATGTTCAAGATAAGCCACGACAAGCAGTTATCAATATATATATTCAAAAATTAATAATTACAAACATAATATATATTCAAAAGTTAATTCAAATGTTTTTGAATTTTAATTTAAATTGAGCTAATATGTAAGCATCTTAATAATATGTATGCACTTTGTGTGCGTGTGTTAGCTTAGCGGTAATATTGATTAATGTCCAAAGCCATAAAGTTTGAGTTCGAATGCACTATGTTTTTATTTATTTATTTATTTATCAAAAAATTAATAATACTATAACATGTATGCATTCACGTACATGTTAATTTATTTAAAAAAACATAATATGTATGTATCCACGTGTAGCGACTCCGAGTCTTTTGATATATAAAGACATAATATAAATTATTCGATAATGAACCCACCTTGCATGTAGGTATGCAAATTAATCCTATCATTTTGGTTCGAAAATTAATCCTATCATTTTGGTTCGATTTATCTGATATTTGAATACAAAATTTTATAATTTAAATATAAATATATAAATACTTCTTTTAATTTAATTAGTTGTCAAATATAATTTTAAAATTATGATATTTGATTATATATATATATAATATTTAAAAAATAAAAAATATTATAGGTATGAGGTAAAATAAAGGAGAAAGAAACATTTACCTAAATAAAAAGGAATATGGTAAACATAAAATTATTAATAATCAAAACTTAAATAGAACACTTTGGTTCAAAAGTTTTAAATTTGCAGCATCTATATAATATATAAAACATCAGTTTTACAACTAATATTTTACCGCCAAATTAGTGTTAAATTTGCAATTATAATCATAAAATAAGGGCAATTTATAAACAAATAATTATACAGTTTTCTATCACATGCCCACTAACTCACCCACTACTAAATACTTATTTTTTAATTGTTATATAATACTAAAATATTATTAAAACAAAATTATGGCTCATGTTTCTTAATTTAAGAAGATAGCGTACTATTATCTAATATTAAATGGTATATTATACTTTATTTATACATAATATATAGAAAAAATAAGTGTAACCTTTTCCATTTAATTTCTCTTTCTTTTCTTATCCTCTATTGTTCTAATATTAAATGGTATATTTAATATACTTTAATACTAATACATAATATAAAAAAAAAATAAGTGTAACATTTTCCATTTAATTTCTCTTTCTTTTCTTATCCTTTTTATCTCTCTTCTATTCTTTTTATTTTTATTTTAAATCTTTCCTTAAAATCATTAAATTTAATTCATAAAAAAATATTCAATATGCATTTTAAATTAAAGATCATAACAAGATCAAGTAAAAAAAAATCTTAACATCTTTAATTTAGTGTGAAAAATATTATAAATACTTTTAAAATAAATAAGTTATAATTATTTAAAATTTTAAAATAAAATTTTCTTCTATTCCTCTCTCCTATCTTCTTAAAGTTGGAGTACGTTACTTTTTCTTTCATTTTTTTTCTATATTTATTTTATTTTATTTTCTACTCTTTTGCTAAAAATATGTTTTTGTATTTTTTATTTATAAATAGATTTTAATGCAATTAAGGAGAAAAAAAAATATTGGTTAAAAATAAACTTTTAAAAATATAATTTTAATTTTAATACAATTAAGGAGAAGTAAAATATATTGGTTAAATTATATTTAATATTTATATGTAATTACTAAAAAATAGTATCAATTGATTTTATAATTGTCGTGCATCACACGAGTCAGGTGGGTGTACTAGTGTATTATGATTTGTGAGTTGGAAAACAATGAAATAATCTTTTTAGCATCTATTATTGAGTGTTTATTATGTAAATGTATTATACGTCACGTCAAAATAAATTATGTAAATGTATTATGTGTGAGCTCCAAATTACATTGTTTTAAAAATCCTTTTCTTCAAACGCGTCTTTTCTTGTAGTGATTACATATTTGAATCTAATCGAATATGTATTCAATTTGTATTGTTTAAAAGATATTTAAAAAAGTCTAAACATATATTCAATTCAATTTGAATATTCGTCAATCAGTATGTGAATCAAATACAAATCACAAATAAGATCCGAAAGATATTCTAATACTAATTCGAATATTTAAGTATTTTGCGAATATGAAGTGAATAATATATAGTGATGAAATAGAACATATATAGCTTAATTAATTATATATATAAAAAAAACATATAATGTGAGCGAAACACTCCACGTTGATCTACTTGGCTTAACCAATAAATTAATATGTGGTCCAACTTCTAAAAAAAACAAAATACAAAATGTGGAGTTTATTCTATGCACTACGTGATCTGTTCACACAATGTAGATAAGAAACTGCTCCTTAGAGACAGGTATATATGAGTTTAATGAATTATATGCACGACGAGAATATACACATATTAATGTGTCAAAATCAATGAGGTGGAGACGAAGACGCCTAATAACAAAATTATGTTCATTGATTGGAGACAATGTTGAATTTGAAGGAGTAATGATATAATCTAGTGGGCCCCCATCCGTAATTTGATTTGATGAAGTTGAGTTCCGGTATATTTACATAGGCGCCTCATCTGATGTGTCATGTACAATACTCCCCTCCTTCATCATCTTCACACGTACAAAGCACGGGAAGCACAATCAAAACCTCCCCTCTCTCACAGTCACAATGGCGGGCAACCCGCCTCGGATCGAGGCTGTCAACCCGGGCATGAACTTCGGAGCCTGACCCGACCCGATTACTTCGATGTCGAACCTTCTAATTATGGACAGCGCCACCGCCTTCATCTCCACCAACGCCATCTCCTTCCCCAAACAAACCCTAATTCCGCCCTGGAATACCGGGTACTTAAACGGGTCCTTGTGCTTGAATACTCCGTTTTCGAGCCACCTCTCCGGGGCGAATTGGAGCGGCACCTCGCCCCAAATCCGCTCCATTCTCCCCATCGCGTACGGATGGTAGGTAACCCTAGTTCCTCTCGACACGAACGTGCCGTCCGCGAGAACGTCGTCGTTTTCGCAGAACTTTGAGTCGAACTGCACCGGCGGGAAGAGCCGCATGCTCTCGTGCACCGCCGCCTGCAGGTGGTGCATCTCCCGGAGCTGCGCGAATGTCACCGTCTCTTCTCTATCTCCCCCTATCACGCGGTCGGATTCCTCGCGGATCGCGTCCACCACGGCAGGGTTCCGGCTGAGGAGCCAGAAGAAGCTGGTGAGCGCCGACGCCACCGTGTCGCGCCCGGCGAGGAGGAAGCTGATGACGATGTCGCGGAGGAAGACGTCGTCGTCGGTCGTCCCCATGAATCTCGACAGGAGATCCCCGTGCGCGCCACCATGCTCCCGCTTGTGCCTGATCACCCCTTCCGCGAGCTCGTGCACGGATCTAATCGCCTGCTTCAATCTCCTTTCCGAGCCGAGATTGAGGAACCGCTTCACCTTCCACACCAGCGGCGACGTCGCGATCGCCCTCTCCGCCGACAGTTTCGACGCGAGGTCGAACGCCGCCGCGAACTCGCAGGCGGGGAGCGACGGCGCGAGGCAACCGGGGTCCAATCCGAAGGAGAATCGACATATGCTGTCGAACGAGAATCGCCGGAAAATATCCTGCAGATCGAAATCGGAGCTCGATCGCAGAAGAGGAACGAGCCTCGATTCAATCTCGGAGGTGACGATATCGAAGGCGTGGGATCTCACAGACACGCTGCCGAGCTCGAGGCACGCCATCTTCCGCTGGAACCGCCACAGATCGCCGTCGACGTTGAAGATACCTCGGCCGAGGAGATCGCCTAAGATGGCGGAGAACTGCTTCCCTTTGGGATAATTCTCGAATTTTGTTTTCAGCATGTGCTCGACGTTTTCCGGATTCGCCGTGATCACATTCCCCAAAACGTGAACGTGGATCGTTCCGGTGGGCGACTTGGCAAGGAGATGGGAGTACCAATCGCATAGATTGTTGTACTCTAGAGCCCACCGCGAAGTGA
Source organism: Salvia miltiorrhiza (assembly GCF_028751815.1). Classification (NCBI taxonomy): domain Eukaryota; kingdom Viridiplantae; phylum Streptophyta; class Magnoliopsida; order Lamiales; family Lamiaceae; genus Salvia; species Salvia miltiorrhiza. Next base: position 33,148,597 of record NC_080387.1, read on the forward strand.
GGAAAGTCTGGCAGGTCTCGCAGCCGCACGAAGGCTTGAGGCGCACGACGAAAATCATGGCTGCGGAGAAGAGGAGGAGGAAGAAGGCAAGGCCGAGCTGCAGCAGCCACGAGAGAGAGAGAGGCTCGAGCGCCATTGATGGAGAGTGAGTTTTGTAGAGAGAGAATGAGTGTGTTTTATGATGGGGAAGGTGAAGGGCGTGATGGATGTGAATATATATATATATATATTGTTCGGTTGGTTTAAGTGCTGAATTAAATTTGGGGTTTAATAGATTTTTGCAGTTATTTGACAGCTAAAAGGGGAATTAGGAGAGTGGTCTATTTGAGATAACAGGAAAAGCACGAGGATAAAAACGAAGAAATAGGCATTAAAAAAAACGCGTGTGACAAAATATATACTAACAATTTGATTTGATAGGACAGCGTAGAATGTGCGTGCACTGAATATTTACAAATTAGCCGTTTTGTGTTGTGACCGTGTGAGTGAAATCAGCATTGATGGCGCTTTTCCATTTTGTAAAGGGCATCCACAATCGTCAGCTGGCATCTATGGGTCGTAGCTAGGCCCCTTCCTTCGAGCTACCGGGCTCTACATCCGTCGTGCTCCACCTCCGCGACCGACTTGTCCCATGTTCCACCGTGGTATTTGTATGCCCTGCTCTTCCACACCGAGCACACATTTTTGCTTTAAGGCGCATACCCAAAATAATAGTAGCGGGCTCGTATGCGGGAACTAAGCACGCGTCCGCTCGATGAGTCTCGCTGTGGGTGCCCTAATAATTTTCAATTTTTTATGATTCTAATGATAAATACAATGTTGTAATGAAATTTTATTTGACTTTTTTTTTTCTCTAAAAAGAAGAGTATTTTAATTGAATTTTATTATTGTTTTTTGAGTTATTAGCCTGTAAATACACAAACTTTTTCAACTTTCTGAAATTTAACATGACTTTTATTTTTTGTTCATAAATACATGAACTTAGTATCTTTTTTTATTTTTGACACCGACAAGAAAAAACTCTAATTAATATGTTAACGGGAAGGCTGAAATTCACTCTCCAATCAAAATAATGAATACAATTATTTTATTCAAATGCATATTCCGTAGTTCACGTCATGTATTCCGGCCTCTACGTCAACAATAAATAGAATTTTTTATTAGCGATGTCAAAAAAAAAAAAATGTTAAGTTCATGTATTTGTGGGCAGAAAATAAAAGTCATGTTAAATTTCAAAAGGTTGAAAAAGTTTGTGTATTTACAGGCTAATAGTCCTTGTTTTTTTTAGATTAAATTATACTATGTGTTAATAGGCAAAAATGCCCTATTCTTTATGTTGTATATGAAAAATGCTCTACTTTATAAACTTAAACATTTTATGCCCAAATTATGTGAAGTACCTATTTTACCCTTTGATGTTGATGAGTTTGCTGCGTTTTTGTGAAAGTCTTACATATTTGACCGATTTGACATCTATCAGTCATAAAAGTCAACGATTTGACAGCTATCAGTCAAAAGTTCACATGACCGGTGGGTGGCTAGATCATGTGGCCGGCCGGGCGGACACATGATTTTATCGGTCGGCCAACATGATCTAGCCACCCACCACAGTCATATGTACTCTTGACTGATAGTTGTCAAATGGTTAACTGATAGCTGTCAAATTGGCCAAATGTATAAGACTTTCACAAAAAATCAAGCAAACTCATCAAATCAAATACTCCCTCCGTCCCAGCTTTTTGTATCCACTTTTAATAGTAAATACTACTAAAAGTGGATACAAAAAGCTGGGACGGAGGGAGTAGTATTTAAAGAATAGGGCATAGAATGCTTATGTTTATAAAAGAACGCATTTTCCACGTATAACTTAAGGAATATGACATTTTAATTTTTCACTCAAATTATTTTACTCACATTTTTTAACTTTTTTTTTCCCCTTCCAGATTGAACTATTTTACTTTTTTAGATAATATAATAGGTGGATTTTGAACTAGTCAAATAAGTAAGTGAAAACTAATAGTTGTCCCTTCAATATAGTTTTAAGTAATAATTATATAGCCAAATTTTAATATTTTGGACAAATTTGCCTATGGCTTGGTACGTACAAAACACGTACTTCATCTTTCTCAAATTTTATGTTTTGTTTCGCTTTCTTTCTTTGACGGCTTTCTTTCTCCGACGACTCCCTTTATATTCATCGCTACTACCGTCGCCATCGTCTTCTTTGATTTTAATTGTCACAGTCATCATCATTTTTCTCTCTGATTCAATTGAATGCCGCCATCGCCATCTTCTTCTCAAAAATTCGGTGAACTCCAATATTATGTCGTCGTAGCTAGATCTTACCTTCAGATATATGAGACCGAGTTATAGGAGTCTCATATCTACGAGAATTATTAGATCGAGATTCAGATTACAAGGATTTGAAATGAAATGGTAAGAATGATTTCTTTTGTACCATCATTTTCAAGATTTGTCGCACGTGTTAAGTGGAGAAATGGATTGTGCTAATGGGTTAGCACCATCTGCTCCATCAGTTCCAAGATTTATCACGCCAAGCCATGGCACGAAGTGTGCTAACGAATCCTTTAACACCATTTGTTCCACTCATTACAAGATATGTCGCATATATAAATGACATGAATGGAACGAAAAAATCCATTCGCACCATTTGTGTCTAGTGCACTGCAGAGACTCATTATGGTGAGAAAAAAACAATCTCATCCGAGTACAAATTTACTAACGCAACCAAACGACGCTTGCTCTTTTCTCCAGTAAAAGAAAGTGAATGAGATGATAGAAATGAAGATTTAGTTCGTGCATTTAGTTACATTTGTGAGATTTTGTGTTATTTAGTGTTATTTGTGAGATTTCATGTTGATTTTCTTTTATTGAATGTTTTGAAAAATGAATAAAATGTTAATTCCAAATTTATTCAACAACTATACTTGGATTTGTTGAAACAAACACAAGGCTTTGATTTTTTTTTTGTTGGAACAATTTGTGTCATTTTTCGGAGACAAATGGTATACTAATGAATTCTCCGTACCAGTCGTGCCAAGTGTTGGCTCGACAACTATTGAAACAATAATTTGCATGAATGGTGCAAATGAGTTCTTTCGTACCAAGTGTTGGTGCGACATATTTTGAATTTATGGTGTGGATGAGTGCTTTCACAATATTCATTCCAAGTGCTGGTGCGACAAATATTGGAACAAATGTTGCGAATAGGCCTTTTCAATCATTTCTTGCTAAATATTGGCGCGATAAAGCTTGAAAAAAATGGTGCGAATATGTTCTTTTATTCCATTCGTGCCAACTATCGGCGCGACATATCTTAGAATGAATGGTGCGATTAGAAACCTTATTCCATTGTACCAACACTTGGTGCGATAGATCTTGGAACAAAAGGTGTGAATAACCTTTGCTCGTACTAGATCTGAAATGGAGATGAAAAATAATTATTCAAAATATAGCTTAAAAAATGACTATATCTAACAATTAATTATTTTTCTCGCCAAGAAATATCAGACTCTTTCACATTGGCGATGAGTTGGTAGATGATCACGCTCCCATGGCAGACCATGTAATGAGCTTCTACAATAACCTTTTCGCGAAACCCCCAGGCCCGACCGTGGATAGGTCGTGGATACCGAGCTTTTTCCTACAATGGTCACGCCAGATTAAATCACTGCCCTCACCCATACATACTCTGACCGCGGAGGAGATCCAAGCCATTATTTTTCTGATGGATCGCAACAATGTGTCAGGGCTATGCGGCTTCAATGGCTTCTTCTTCTACAAAGCATGGGATATTATTGCCCCAGATATTATTCTGGGTGTCCAGAGGTTCTTCACTCATAGCTACCTTCTGAACGGACTCAATGCTAACTTCTTAAGCTGCATTCCCAAGAAGTCAGAAGCGGTGCTGATCTGGGAAATTTCTTCTTCAAGATCATCTCTAAAAACCTGGCATCCCGTCTTAATGCGATTGTGGCTTGCATTATTTCTCCTAATCAATTCGATTTTATCAAGGGTAGATCTATGAGTATATTCTCCTTGTGTCTGAGGGCGTGAACTCCATGGACTGCTCTAGGCATGGGGATAACATGGCCATTAAAGCAAACATTAGAAAAGCCTTTGACACTCTTAACTGGGACTTCATTCTTTCGGTTCTTGAGGCTTTCAATTTTTCCCAGGTTATCTACCGCTGGATTCGCACGATATTTACCCCGGCCAGGATTTCTATATACTTCAATAGCTCTGTGCATGGGTACTTCCATTGTAGTCTAGGGGTCCGTCAGGGTGACCTCTCTCTCCTATTCTGTTTGGCCTTGCGGATGAGGTCCTTAGTCGCCTCTTTATTACAGTTGCACATTCCGAATACTTTTCGCACATGCGGATGTCTCGGGCATGCCTCTTTTCTTCGCAACTCCTGTGTGCCTATGATCTTCTACTTTTGTTCCAAACTACTAAGAAGAACTATATCATGATTGATTCTATACTGAATATTTATGGTGGCATTTCTGGCAACTTTGTAATAACGAGAATTCTATTATTTACTTCGGGAAGGGGGTCCCCTCTCCTATCAAACGTCGCCTCGAAAGAGTGCTCCGCTTTTCCACGGCGTCTACGCCCTTTGTTTATTGGGCGTCCCTATATTTTCTAGTCGCGCCTCTACGCCCAAGCTGCTTGCCCTCAGGGATAACATTCTCGCCCACTTTCCTAAGTGGCAGGGCCTTCAACTATCCATGGCGGGGCCGTATCTGCCTCGTCTCTTCCATCATTCACAACGCGGTTGTTCATAATATGTTTATTTACAGGTGACCTACGGACCTTATACATGACCTGGACAGGGCTTGCCGGTCATTTATATGGACCAGTAGTACCACTAGCAAACATTTGAGGCGGAGTTACTAGCACTAATTATTTCTGTTGAGCGGGCTATTTCCGCTAGTTGGACTAACCTTTGGATAGAGTCCAACTCCACGTATGTGGTTAACCTGCTCTCTTCCCATTTTTTCATTGTTTATTGGCGCTTCAAGAGCAGATAGAAGAAGATCAGCTCAATGTTACCTCTCCTAAACCTTCAAATTTCCCACGTCTACCGTGAGGGTAATCGAGTGGCTGATTATCTTGCCTCTCGGTTCATGGAGAAGGCTTTTTGGTATCACGATGTCACAAACACCACTCAATTGGTGCGTGAGGACCTATATACTCCATCGTTTGTGCATGTGGTGTTTTAGAGCCCGACTCAGTTGGTTGCGGCCTTTCACCGAACAGTTGATCTCCATTCTGGGCGCGGAGTAGAGCTCTGGTTGGGACGTTCTTTGGTGATTGAGGCGCGCTCCTATGCGGCGCCTCTCTTGTGTGCAACATGGCTGTTTCCCAAGCAAGGAGCAGAGCTCTGTTTTGGGCGTGCCTTGGCGCGGTTCTGCGCAGCTCCTTGCTCGCGAGAAGTATGCCTCTCTCACAACCTTGCTTGCTTGGGATAGGTGATGGTTTTCTTTTGTTAGGTAGATTTGTTGGTGGTTCGGGTCGGCATCTGTAATGTTGATACCTCTCTTGGCTTGTTCATGGACTTTGGAGTGTCGAGTGTCGGTTTTTTCAAGGTTCTGGTGCACTAGACCTTGGGCTAACTTCGGTCGGACTCTGTTGGTGTGTTTATTCTTCACGAGTCTCCTGTTTTATTAGGAAAGTTTCCTGCTTTGTTTGTTCCCGGTCTGTCTGGCTTTTTCAATTTTACTTTCTGTAATAGACGAGTACTCTTTTCCCTTACGCGGTATTTTTCCCACTAGGTTTTCGCCGCTAAGCTTTTGATGAGGCTCGGTTAACTTATTAATATTTTTGTTCTTTCAATGAGTGCCTAGGTTTTTTCTTAATAAAATTTCAAATCAGGTAAAAATTAATTATTTTAATGAAAAAACACAAAAATTGATTGAATTTAACTTCTATTTGAATGGAAAAGATAACCAAAAAATTATATTATGAGGAAAAAACGTAGGAACCAACATCGTCGGATTTAAATGGAGAAGAAGATGAGAAAAATAAGTACATATTGTGCCGACATAGGAGAGACATAAGAAAGCAGAGAGAAGAGCGAGAAAGGATGAGAGAGAGAGAGAAATTAAATATGAGCTAATTTCGTACAAGTCAATTTAAGGACAATTTGGTCCCTATAGTTCAAAATTGGCTAAAAATTATTCAAATTAAATTGATGGACAACTATCAGTTTTTAATTCCTTATTTGGCCAATGCGCACCATTAACACTAATATGATTACATATACTTTGCGCTCTCTTCCCTATACATATTTAAGTACCTTACATAGATGAAATGTCTAATAGTCACCACGTTTAAACTAACTTGATTTTTATATTAGATGCTACCACTACAAGAAAATCGCTAATAGATGACAAGCAACAAACGTCATCTATTAGAAAATCGTCTGTCATTAATGAAGGTGTAATCTATTAGGAGACGCTGATAGGCGTCAGTTTTTTTTATCCATCATCTATTAGAGAATAGACGACGAACATAAAAATCGTCATCCATTCTATAATAAACGACAGATGGAAAAACCGTCATCTATCGTCTATTCTAAAGAATAGACAACGAATAGAGGCGGTTTTTTTGTCCGTCATCTATTAGAGAATAGACAACAGACAAAAAAACGTCATCTCTTGATCTTCTTCATACCGAAATACTCGGGACTCTTTTAGATAAAGTTTGGTCCGTCTGAGAAATCAGGCCTGCAAAACAATCAGCAATGCTGTTTTGGGGACAACTGCAGCGCTGTTCCTGGCGAATTTGGATTGAATCTGTTTTGATCTTTCTATCTTCAAGTGATGCATATTTTTGTCCTTATCACCACTATTTGTTCTCGTGATGCACGGAAAATATTTTATATTTTATAATATATAAAATAAAGAGTGGATTTTGAAAATAGTTACTTTGGAATAGTAAACTTAAAAATTACCCACTAAGATAAAAATATTTAAAAATTAGCCACACTTATCATTTTAAAGTTTAAAAATTGCCCGCGAATTCACAACCAGTCGAATTCACAACTATCATTAATTTTGATTGTGAATTCAAGCTTTAAAACTCGAATTCACAACCAATACTAGTTATTCAATAGTGAATTCGAGTATTAAAGCTTGAATTCACAACTAAAAATAGTGTTAGTTGTGAATTCAAGTTTTAAAACATGAATTCACAACTATAAATAGTGTTAGTCGTGAATTCGCGTAAATTCACAACTAGAAATAGTATTAGTCATGAATTCACAACTAGAAATATTGTTAGTCGTGAATTCAAGCTTTAAAACTTAAATTCACGACTAACATTATTTCTAGTTGTGAATGTAGTTCTGAATTCAAGAACATTAAGTTGTGAATTCATAGATCTGATAGTGAATTCAATAACATTAAGTTATAAATTCATAAATCTGGTAATGAATTCAAGAACTCTGGTGGTAATTAAATATCCAACAGAGTTTTTGAGTGAAGCAAAGTTATTTTTGCTATCATCTTTTGATATGCTAGACATGAAATTGCTAACATAAATTGAGAAACGACAAAGCTCATCTTGACATATCTTCGTGCAACTCAGGTACTCAAGTGTCTCGCGGCACTAGAGGTGTCGGTGATGATGAAAACAACTAATTGAGGCCGAGTTAGATGTATTGTCGGTGATTTCATCCGACACAACGCCACCTCCGTCGATGCTCAGCGTATGCAAGTTCCAAAACCGATAGATCAGAGACTCGAACTCGTGCTTCGCGAGGGAGATCGGACCAACGAGGCGCAGGTTGACTAAAGAGAGATAAAAGAGAAAGAGAGAGGAGAGAGAAAGAGAATGTGTCTGCGAACAAAAGAGAGAAAGATGAGAGAGAGAGAGAGTATGCGTACAGAAAAAGAGAGAGGAGAGAGAGATTTTTTTTTAAAAAATGTGTAGTGTTTTTGTGATGATGTATTTGTGGGTAATTTTTTAATTTTAATCTTAGGGGCAATTTAGTAATTTAACACAAAAACTGACCATTATTTAAATTTTTTATTTGAGTGGGTAAATTTTTAATTTACTATAAGAAATAGGCTAGTTTGATATATTGACTCTGAAATAAATATTAATTTAATCATATGATTATAAATGCAATAAAAATACAATTTATTATAAATATTTAAATAAATATTCTCACAATCACTAATATAAATGCATATATATTAAGTATAGTAAGTTGCTGTCTTTCAATAATTGGAAATATAGTATATAAATCTAAAAATGTAAAGATACTGTGAAAAATGAGAATTAAATTTCGTAAATTCACATAATTTTTATTGCATTTTACAACAATTGTATTTGAATTTTTATATTCTCATATTCCTATATTATATAAAAATTAAGATGTTGAAATCATACATATATAATATATGAAGATGAAAAATGTGAAAACACAACTGTTGTAAAATGCAATAATAATTAGAGTTAATATATGACAGTAGCCATTTTTTTTAGTAAAATTAAAATTTACCCACTCAAATAAAAACTTTAAAAAATGCCCACTTTTTATGTTAAATGACAAACTTGCCCCAAAAATTAAAATTAAAAATTTACCCACGAATACATAACCACAAATACACTTCACATTAAAAAAAATATATATATCACCGGTATCTCTCTCTCCTCTTTCTCTCTCTCATCTTTCTCTCTCTCCGTCTGGTACGCACTCTCTCTCCTCTCTCTTTCTCTCTCTCTCTCCTCTTTCTCTTCATCTGGTCTCACCTCTCTCCATCTCTCTCTCTCTCTCTCTCTCTCTCTCTCTCTCTCTCTCTCTCTCTCATCTTTCTCTCCGTCTGGTACACACGGTCTCTCTTTCTCTCTCTTCCCATTGCGCCGCCGCCAATTCCTTCGATTTCAGCCAACGTCGCCGTAGCTTCAGCCTCTACCTGCAGCCACCGGCGGAGCTGCTACTACTCCATCTACGCTGTCCACCGCCCGCAGCAACCACCATTATCCGTTGTCTTGCTCCATCTCGTTAGATCCAACCTCACCAATCTTGTCGATTTCGCATTTTGTCACACTCGTCCATGATCTCTAGATCTGATTTGTCTATGGCGAGTCGCAAAGTCATCGCCTACAAAATCAGAAACATCAGCGAATTGAAAAGATTTATTAATGTTGGCGACACCATGGAATCCTGGTTTGTGTATTTTAAGTAGTCAAATCTGCAAAGTATTTCATCAATTAACAATGGTTAATTAATTGCAAATCTATAAAGAAAAAAATAAGTTTTAGGACTGATATGCAAAGTGCACAATTCCGCAAAGCTGCTGAAATAGAAATTTTATTAAAAAAGAGAAGAAAACCTAAACCCAAGAGAGCACAGACGCAACGGAGGGCTAGGCCTCATTAAAACCTCTTTCAGGTAAACCCAAGCAGGGGACCCTAAAAGAGGAAAAAGAGTGTTCGTCTAGAAAGTAGCGGAAACAGAAAAAAGCTGGTGGTTTAGTGGAGAGAGTCCCCTCAAAAGCTTCGGCCGAACCATTGCCCCTGGGAGACCCGGCCTACACAAACCAGAAACAAGAACAACGGCAGCAAACCAAACCAACCCTACACGGAAATAGAAGAGCAACCCCTGCAAGAAGCACGCCTCGGACTAGTCCGCAGCCCCCTGCAACCAAAAAACAAAAGAGTAGACAAAGAAAATAAAAACAAAACCCGAACCTGAAAAAACAAGAAAAGAGAGGAAAGACCCCAAAGGCAGGAACTCAAGCCGCAGCCACAACCAGCGGAGGCAAAACACTAGCGAAACCACCGTCCAAACCAACACAATCCAACCCAGTCCCACCCGAATATACATATTCCAGAGTGTGCGCATAGCTAAGGCTTCAAGGAGCAATAATAAATTGATGCAACTCCGATCGCTCAGACCCAATTCTCTGTTATGGGTGAGTTTCCTAATGCTTATGCCTTTATGATCCATATCAACCAAACTTAACACATCAACCAACCATCAATTCAACAAGATCAACTTCACGGGATGAGCACTTTGGTGGTAATCCAAAATGTTCCCGTGTGGTTTTCTATGCTCATGATGGGGATATAACCATCAGAGGAGCAGGGATCCAGAAAAATCACAAGACAAACAATCTTTCCAAACCAAAGACGGATACTAGGCAAAGCAATAAAAACACTCCCCATAACATCAACTGGACAAATCGCAGAAAGAAATTGCTCACTAAATTGTTGCCCCCAAAACATTAAACTAATAGCACAACCAAAACAACATAAAACAGGGTAGACAAGGATAACAACCAAAACCAGACACAAAGCCAGAATCAACCAGTTTTCCACCTCTAACCAGAGTGAAGTACCCAAAATCCTACCAACAGTCAAGCCAAGAGAGCCAGGCACCCCCTGCCACAACCAACCAAGCAAACATCCAAAACCAAAAGACCAAAGAAGAACAAGAAAGAAAACCTTTCCTGAAAAGAAGAGCTCTCACACCAAGCCAGGACTCCTAAGGCACGATCCGAACATAAGGAGGAAGACCACGCTTGTCATCCTGTACAACCTGCAGAATATCAGGAGTGGCAAAATGCCAAAAGCCCTCCACAGACGTAGAGGACGCAAGGAGATCAGCCATCCGGTTTCCCTCACAAAAAATATACGAGATCTTGATATGTAAACCGACAATATCCTGAAGAATCTTCGTCCACCTGCTGAAGAACCTCCAAGGGACCGTAGTAGAACGAGCCCAGAAAAGATCCACCAAGTAAGTGCAATCGGTCTCCACCCAAATGAAATCCCACCCCTGAGAAACAACCTGCTCGAGAGCAATGATTAGAGTGAGGAACTTGGCTTCAAAAGCCCAACCCCGACCCCCAGTGAAATGAAAGCACCCAATAACCGAGCTAGAGTCCCGGATGATGCCACCAGTATGAATGCAAGGAGGAGAGCTGCGAACCGTGTTGGGAACCTTGTGGAATATCCTAATCCTTGTTTTGATGATACCAAAATTCATAGGTCTTAATTGTAATAGACTAGAACAGTTTTGAACTCAAGTGTTAGAGTTCGTTTCTAGTATAGTATGCGGTTCGAAAGACTGAAGACTGAAGACTGAAGACTGAAGGACGAAGGACTGAAGACTGAAGATACCAACTGAAGTATCAGTTGAAGAATCAGTTTGGAACTGATTACTTAATGCGTGCCACAGACTGATACTAAAGTCAAGTATCAGTTGATCATTCCTTCTCGGACTGATCTTCCAATATTCAAAGGAAGCCACGTACTCACAAGAGTACAACCGCATTAAATGCAGAGATCTCAGGATCTTATCTCTGCAGAGGTCATTCCTATTTGGTGGTTACTTTATCAGAGACGTCACATCGCCTGTCCTTCAAGAGAGTCGTTTCCACCAGACAAGGAACCTCGAAGATTGAAGCCTCAGCCCAAATTCGAATTGCTCTCCAACGAAAGAAATCTTGAGGACGCTCTACGCCAACGGATCTATTCAAGAGTTCTCCTACAAAGAGCGCTCGATGATCAACTTCAATCTTCACCGATTCAACGACATAAGCTGAAGCTCTGCCGAAATTGCTACTCAGCCTAAAGCTTAACCTCTCCAAAGCTTGAATCGAAGAAGAGAATTCCATAGCCAAAATCAGTCACTGCTGATTACATACATTCTCATAGACCTTAGGCAAACCTCTGTTTACCCAGAAGCCAAGGTCAAACTTGCTACAAAGAACTTGTTCTTTGCAGTATAGTTGGCACTCGTTCAAACCTCCTTTCCAAAAGAAAGATTTGAGTGTTTTGAGTGATTCAGAGGTCAGAAGGGTTTTCTGTCTCTGAGAGTCTTAGTGCGGGTTGTGCTAAGCAAGAGAAATCCGACGCGAGTGAAGCGTGGGTACTGAAGAAGGGTTTTCTTCAGTGGTACGGTTGTGTGCACCCGGCAAGCAGACGGTTTGGTTTGCAGTGTACCTGTTAAGCACTTGCGGAGTGGATTGTTGGTCTGATCAACCGACCGTGGATGTAGGAAAGGGTTTTTCCGAACCACGTAAAAGTCTCTGTGTTGTTTACAGCTTTCAGTTTTACATTCCTACTTGTGTTGTTTCCATTGATAAACTGAATACTGATTAACGGCAAAGAAAAACCTAAGACCAACAACGTGCTCAACCGAGGCTATTGCGAAATTAAGTTTAATTTCCGCTGCGTATGATATCAGTCTGACTGATCTATCTTTTGATAGTCAGGCAGAGTGTTATCATCTCTGTTTTAGCAAACTCGACTGAAGCTCATAAGTGCATCAGTTAAGTTCCAGTAACTTAACTGATAACTCCTTACTGAAGAGCGTTCAGTATCAGTCGTCAACCCTGTTTGGTCAAAATTGTTTTCAGTCAACAGGTGTCTTTGTTTGCATGCAAAGTTTCGTTTAGATCTCTATCTTGAGATCCCTCTTATTGAGGATTTTGTAAAAATAGCCCATAGGTGTATTCCCCCCCTCCCCATACACCTATTCGAGACCCCCCGGGGACCTAACAGACCGAGCTGTCAATATTGATTTTGAGCCACGGCGGCGGAGGAGGCATCCATAGCACATAAATATAAGTAATCGGTCGGCGGGGCTGACCCGGTACCCCCAAACCATGAAGGATAAGCAGCTCCTCCACCGAATTAGCCATCTCCCCAAGATTAAAACGAGAAGCCTCCAGAATGAAAGTCTTAATCTGCACAGACAAGGCCATCGCGGAGATAGAAGCATCTTCAAAAACAACCTTTCACAACCATATTTATCAGCGTTGGTTAAAAATAAGTTTTGATATTTCATCAATTAACATTTGTGAATTCACAACCATATTTATGAATTCATAACTGAATTATGAATTCACAATTGAATTATCAACGTTGGTTGTGAGTTCACAACTAAAAATAGTGTTGGTTGTGAATTCAAGTTTTATTGGTTGTGAATTCACAATTAGAATTAGTATTGGTTGTGAAATCACGACTAGAAATAGTATTGGTTGTGAATTCAAGTTTTATTGGTTGTGAATTCACGCGAATTCACAACTAACACTATTTATAGTTGTGAATTCACGACTAACACTATTTTTAGTTGTGAATTCAAGCTTTAAAACTTGAATTCACAATCAATACTTGTTATTCAGTTGTGAATTCAAGTTTTAAAGCTTAAATTCACAATCAAAATAAATCCTGGTTGTGAATTCGATTAGTTGTGAATTTGTGGGTATTTGTAAAAAATTTATATGCAAGGGTAAAATGGTAAATGTGGGTATTTTTAATTTTTTTTTTATCTTAGTGTGTATTTTTTAATTTTACTATTCCAAAGTGGCTATTTTCAAAATCCACTCTAATAATTATATTATTGTATATTTACGAAATATTATCACAATAACATTAGTTTTTATCGCGCTCGCGCGCGGGCGCGCACACACACACACACACATATATAGGGAATGTTGTCAATGATATCTTGTATACATGGTGAAATCTTATATTGATTTGTAGGTGTTGATTTAACGTATCCTATAGCTGATATTTATATGAAGTGAGCAAAATTTTACATGGATTCAAATAAGAGAGGGAGCGAAAATTTTACTATTTTTTAATATCACCATTCAACACTATATACTGGTTTATTCATTATTCTCTCATCTTGCGAAAATAGTAACCTCACTATAACCTAATCATACATATACATATACATACATATATATATATATATATATATATATATATACATATATATGGTCAGCTTCAATGAAGACCACTTCCCTATATAGAGAATAGAGACCAAATCAGAGCCATTGATCTCACCAAAATCAATGAATCAGATTAATCTGAATTCTTCAAGTTTAGAAAATCCCGTAAATTCCTCATTTGTTCAATGTTCGTCGATGTGTTCGTATAAAAAATAAATGAACATACTAATGTTTGTCGATATGTTCGTATAAAAACAAATGAACATACAAATAAACATACTTATGTTCGTAAGTTCATAATAATGTTCGTTGATTCCCAGAATTGGAAAATGAGGAATTTACGGGATTTCTTAAACTTGAAGAATTCAGATGAATCCGATTAATTGATTTTGGTGAGTTCAATGGCTCTGATTTGGTATTCATTCTCTATATAGGGGAGTGGTCTCCATTTAACTCTTATATATATATATATATATATATATATATATAGGAGAGTTACAATATAAACACTTCTTAACATATAAAATACGAACTAGCTAAAATGCATGAATTTTATGTAGAACACGTATGAATTCGTTGTACAAATGTATGAATTGCAAAAAATAATTTTTTTGCTACCTATAAGATTCAAACTGAAGATCATGAATTCATCCAACAAGGCGTTGAATCAACCGTAGATTTTGATGATCTAAGGACACAAAATGATTCATATTTTATATTTTAATGGGTGTTTTTATTTTAGCTCATCCATATGTGTGTGTGTGTGTGTGTGTGTGGGAGGGGGATGGTTCCAATTAGAATAGATAAATGTCGTAAGAAATAAGAATGAATTTAGAACATTAAATTTACAAATTCTACGGGTGATATTTACTTGGATGTGATAGAATTTTATCTGGATTCAAATCCTGGAGAATACGTACAATAGTTTTATTAATTAATTGAATATCTTTATTCGACACTTTATACCATTTTATTCAATAATATATACTTACTATACTACCTTATTCGTTATTTTCATTTTTCATAAAAAGTAGCGTTTTTATGTGAACCTAACCATATACATGCACACACATGAAATACAAACCAATGTGTGTGTAATTTAGTCAACCTCAAGTTTTCTAGTCAAGCATGAGGAACAATGTGAATAAGAATGAAGCATAATGTATTAATATTCAAAATCATGAGTTTTTGACCCAAGCGTGAAAACTACTTATCTAGAAGTTGATCGAGCTTGTTAGTCATGATCACTTCAGAAAATAACGAAAACCCCCTCTTAATTTGACTAGTAGTCTATAAGACTATAACGTGGTCCCATGTGCGACAATTCCATATATGCTTGGTGTTGAATTATTTCCCCTTTTATATATGTAATTAACAATAACACTAATTAATAGTTAAATTACGTTTACCTAAATATAGCCCATACTTTCAGTCAAAGAGATTCCGACGGCGAAAATTCGTACAATTTTGTGTTTCGACTTTTCAAAGTGAGTATGTAACAGTTCCATAGGTTATATTATTACAATTATTGAAAGTCAAACTATTCATTAATAAACCGATGATAAATTTATTTTATAGATATATAAAATTTCATTTAATGTAAAAGCTAAGAATTATTTGTATTTAAAATATAAAATATTTATATTTAATTTATAAATTATTTGTATTTTCATGGTTTTGGATTAAAATTTCAAAGAGGGCACATGTAATTACTCCCTCCGTCCCGCGAGTCTTGACACGTTTGGGTTCGTCACGATAATTAAGGAGTTGTAGATTAGTGTTTTAAGTGTGTAATTAATAAAGTATAAAATTGATAAAGTAGGGGAGAGAAGGTAATAATAGTGATAAAATAGGAGAGAGAATATAATAAAGGTGATAAAGTAGGAGAGAGAAGTTAATAATTATTACCAAAAAAGGAAACGTGTAAAGATTCGTGGGACGGCCCAAAAAGGAAAACGTGTCAAGATTGGGACGGAGGGAGTACAATATATTTACAGGACTACTAAATTGCAGTTACTTTATACATTAAATATAATTATTTTATATGTTAGTATAACATTCCGTAGTTTTTACGTTAAATGAGGTTTTTACTATAACCCAATCATATATATACAAAGTGTAGTTTTAATGAGAATTATAATTTTCGTAAGAAGTACATGTGAATCATTAAAATTACTGCATTTACTGTAATAATTAATGCATCCGTTGCTAAATTTACAACACTCCAACTCAGGTGTTGCATTCATCCACCAACATAATGCATTCACCATAGATTTTCATGATCGAAAAGTTGAAAATGATTATCCAGCTAATCTCTAAAGGATGTGCTGCCGGATTTGGGTGATGTGACATAGTTAACACGATAAATTTGATCTAAAATCATAATAAATTCTAACATTTTGATTTTTTTTCCCCACAATCTTTCATTCATGTTTCACAATACATAATAATTTAATTTTTAGAATTTTCCACAATAACATTTTGGTTATGTATTCATAATTAATCGCCATATCATTTACATTTTTAGCTGGAATACGTCAATATGGGAAATATATATATATATATATATATATATATATATATATATATATATATATATATATATATATATATATAAATTGATTTATTGTGTGTTATGAAGTAGGAATGAAATGGCAGACTAAGAAACGACGCCGTTTGGGTTGAATTTTAGACGGTTGGGTTGAAGAGTGTTGGGATGAAATACAACTTTACTTCAACATGATGAATAAAAAAAAATCGGGTTGATATTGATTATTCATTTTGGGCTCGTAATATTCTAATTTAATTGTCATGTCATATAACTTATCTATGTAATGGCAATTAATTGCTACATTATTTACAATTAGTACGCTCTCCCGTGCGATGCACGGACTGCGATTACACTAAATCATCAATATAACTAAATTAATAGCCGTCATTTAATATAATAATTTTTGCTCGTAAAAGTCCAAATCGTGTATTATTAAATTGTTATATAAATAAATACCCGATACTTGACTTTTTATGAAATTAAATACCCGCACCCAACCCTCTTTATAATTTGGGAGGGTATCGGGTATCCGATACCTGCGCGAGTATCAGGTCGGTGAGGATGTATCTGATACCCTCTACCCGAATTTACACCCTAAACACTATATACTGCATTATTCATCGCTATATAATGTCTTATTCATTATATTCAAGGTCTCATGGAAAATAGCAATCTGACTGGAGCGTACCCCTATATATATGGGCTAAAATAAAAACACATCTTAGCGTATAAATAAGAACCATTTTCAGCCCTTAGATCATCAAGATCTACGGTTGATTCATCACCTTGATGGATGAATTCATGATCCTGGGTTCGAATCCATTGGTAACAAAATATTTATTTTTTTGCAATTCATACCTTTATGCAACGAATTCATACGTATTCAACAAAAAATTCATATATTTTTGTTGGTTTGTATTTTTTATTTTAAGAGTTGTGTTTTTACTGTAGCCCTTATATACATAGGGAGTGATTAGGATATAATAATTTTTAAAATATAAAATACAAACCAGCTACAATGAATGAATTCTATGTAGAATACATATGAATTGGGTGTGTAAATATATGAATTGTAAAAAATAAATTTTTCGCTACCTATGAGATTCGAATTTATGATCATAAATTCATTCAATAAAGTGATGAATCAACCGTAAATCTTAATGATTTGAAAGATGGAAATATTTCTGTCAAATAAAACTACTTCAATGATCTTCAAGCTTCCTGGAGTGATCTACAAAACAAGCTGGAAGGAGTTTTTTGAGGAGAGATTTTGGTGCTGAAATTAGTGATATGATCAAGATTTTTAGGATGAAGGTTTTTGTAAAGAAATCGGAGAAATATAAATTATTTTTCAAATGAGAGTGTTCGATATAGGTACCTAGTACATCCACATAATGAAGGTATTTATGTATACTATAACTATTACATCGAAATAAATACTAATTTATTTTTAAATTCATACTTATAATTTTTTACATAAAACGACATTTCGTACTCGAGGAAGTACTTGATAGACTAGTCAAACACATTGAAATGCACTTCGTACAGCTCAATAAAAATCCAAACAACTTGAGCACTCTCAATCAATCCATACAAAAAATTAGATTGATAGAAAAGAGAAAAAACTGGATTCACATTTACTCCTAATTAAATATCGTCGACATGAATCTTTTGTCTTTTTTTTATTAAGATTCTTGCATTCATTATCTCAATTAATGTCGTTTTCACAAGTTGCATAAGCAGTCAATTATTCGTACCCCCTTTCGCCAGTTGTGGGCAGTCGCAGAATCAAGTGTCCAATTTGAAGTCGGTATTATCATAACTGGAAATCAACAGGCAAATTATTTTTTAAAACAGTAAGAAATTAATGTCACTTTTGGAAAATCGATGACCGAGCTCATCTCTCGGCCCAAAAGAGCAAAACCACATTATACACGTTTTAAATGAGAAATTGATGAGTTGTATTTAACGTACGATGATGTCGACACTTCGCAAGTACTGCCCCCGTCTAATTTGGAAAAGACGTATATTTGCAAGCAGTTATTTCATTAGTTCGAAATCGGTTTTTTTTGGATAAAGATAGTTGTGGAGATATTTATGTCGGCCTTAAAAAAAATATCTTTCCCTTTGGTGATTTATTTTTATGTTTATTCAAACGAGTAATTTTTTTTTTCTTGTTAGAATCAAAAGAGTAACACAAAAGATAAAAATATCTTTCGTTTCGTGCTTTATTTGTATGTTTATTAATAAGAGTAATTCCTTCTTTTTTATGGGTTAGAATCAAAAGAGCAATTCTTATTTTGACTTATTTTTTTATTATTATTTTAGTACATCTAAAACTAATTCAAATAGGAGTATTATTTATATTTTAATTTTAAAATAATAAAGGTGAAATTTGAACTCAAAATCGCATTGCATACAGAATGAAGGCTGCATAGTATCCAAATATCAGCTAAAACAAAAAATTATGGCGATGCCACATCGAACTATTCCATTTCCCTATTATATATAATGATGATGATGATAATTTTCTTATTAAATAATATTTCATCTGTTCAACTCTAATAGTCTTTTTTTCTTTTCGGGACGTTTCCACTAGAATAGTCTTGTTTTTATTTATGGTAATGATTTTTACACTACAAACAACGTGGTCTCACACACCTTTACGCACTTTTAAACTCAAAAAGTACGTTTCTTAATTTTCGTGTCGAAAAGAAACAAGACTATTCTACTGTAACGGAGGGGTAACATGTTCGATTACAGATTCAATAAACAAAAAAAAGGGATAAAAGAAAATGTATGTGCAAATTTCATCACAATAAAATAGTTATAATTTTAGGTCAAATCAAATTGAAGAAATATTTTATTTAGTCAAAATTACTTATTTTTTAAAATTAAATTAAATAATTTTTTAACAAAATAAATTTGATCGATTAAATCGGCATTGCGGTTCAGGTTGTATTAATTCCAAGCAAACTCCAACACTAAAATGTGAATTTTTGATTTGGAGAGTAGGATCATCCTTCTTTATAGGTTTTTATTTGATAACATCTCATAAAAATTAATGTGAAATAAAATAATCTAAATACATATGAAAATGACTGGATAATTAAAATAGGAAAAGTTAAAAAATATAGTGATGTCACATAACACTAACTCATTTTCCTGTTCCTATTAGATACTAACATCCCGATTTTAAACCAACACCATGTGTTACTTACATAGCGAAAGTAATGTAAAAATAACAAAGGGATTGTTGAGTTGATAATGATTAATGAGACATTTGAATTTGAATATGTTAATTCGACTCCACTCGATTACATCTTTATGAGAGAAGCCCATGATACTGTATTTATCTGGGCTCAACCTGTTATTTGGTTCCCAAAATACCTATTGCTAGCAAGGGCCCGATTTTCCTAGATTCCCCTCCGACAACATACATGACCTTCAACTGTAACTGATTTTTGTGACGAGCACAAAATCTCTTCCTCTAAATTTCTCCCATTTAATTTCTCTCTTTTTTTGACAAATCACTCTGGACTCGAGAGATGCGTGGACGACGGCGAAGTCAAAGAAGAAATCTTGAAATCGATCCCTCCAATTTGAGCAGAAGCAGATCGAGCAGATTTTATCCTTTTTTCAATTCTTGGCGAGATTTTACCCAATCTAAGAATCGATTTTATCCCTTTGCCTCTCCGCCACTAACAGGCCTCACCAACAATTCCCCCATCTCCATTCTACTTCTATAATTCTAATTTCATTTTATTTGTTTTAGATTTGTTGAGAACAGATGCCAATAGCTCGACTAACACCACAACAAGTATTCAAACGAAATCTAAACAATCCAAGATTTTACGTGGTTCGGCAATTTGCCTACGTCCACGGCGGAGTCACAATGTTATTGATTCACGAACACAAATCCAGCGATTACACTTTGAAGATGAAATCAACAAGAAAACAAACCTCTCCAGTTCTTTCCCCTCTTGTATCAACTCTCTTCCTAAACAAGTGAATCTACTGATTGAATAAGCAACAACCTATACAAAACTAATGCTATCAGTATGTATAAGAGAATAACAGCAGTAGAGCTAAACCAGAAGAATGAGCTGTGAATTCTATATCGCAAATCTCTCTAGAATTAGTCCGTTATAACTGACCTAGAAATATTGCAAATAACTCCTTCAACTCCAAACTATTTACTGGTAGCACCCTAGCTGATATGTACACGTGGAATATTCACCAAAATACAACAAGATTAGACGAATCATTTATAAAATCTCAAATTTGGGTGCAAGATGTTTTCTTCAACTCAAGTTGTTGCGTATTTGGATTAAAGATAAGAATTTTTGAGAGGCTATTTGCTATATCCGCTCAAGGAGAGAGAGGAGGCGCGGGGACGCCGTAGTTGCTGGCCGCTGGCGAGGCGACGTCGGGCAGTGGCTGGCGGCGTTAGATAGAGAGGGGGTTGGCGAGAGTTCTGGTGTATGTATGTGAGTGTGATTGTGTGATGTGTGTGCTAATATGAATTAAAAAGTGTAGAATAGATTTTAATTTTCAGGATGGATTTTTATTTATAAAATGACATGGATTAAAAAAATAGAATATAAAATGACAAGGAATAAAAAAATAGAATATAAATTACAGTGTGGCATCCGGTCACGTTTCTGGTGGCTGGAAAATAGATGTGGGATATATATATATATGTGTGTGTGTGTGTGATAAAACGCTGATATTTTGATATTTTGAGGGTTTTGAGGACATTTCAAAACTTTTAGGATATTTTTGATAAAGCGGGTATAGTTTAAAGTTTAATATGATATTTACCTTTGATTTTCTAATTTTCATAAGGTAAAAATTGTAAATTCAAAGCTTAATCACGAGTTTAAACAATGGTACCAAGGCTACATAATTACAATTATTATATGCAATTAATACCATGAATCAATCCATCAATATGTTAGTACTTGATTTATTTCTAAAAAGGAAAAGATGAAATAAATTTGTGGTCAAATGTGATTAAGTAACATAAATAATAATATGCGAATATTGGGTCGGTCCATTTTTAGGTATGATAAACCCTTAATCAATTGAATGTGTAATCAATTGAGACACATTCGATGAATATGTTCTAATTAAATTTAATTGTGATTATAAACCTAATTGAATTTGCCGGTTGTCACAACATTTCTGCTGCAAAATATTATTACAATAAATCAAAATCCTACAATAATTTTGCGGGTACCTCCATTGGGTAATCCCCGCCTTGATCCCGACCCTACCCTGATTTAAACGGGTATGACGCCCTGTTGTCATCCCTAATTTGCTTTAGTAAATATCCAATTTTTTTGGATGAATATCTAATTTATTTAGGATAGTCTAAATTAATACAATAGTTTATATATAAACATAACTTTGACATGACATATATTAATATGTGATTTAATTGATTCTTCACAATAATGTCGTTTTTTGTTTCCACAATCTATGTAATTAATTAAGGTAATCGTTGGCTAAATGTTTAGAGCATCCACAATGCTTGTTGCTTAGAGGGGTGTCTTAGGAGTGGGCCCCACCTAAGACACACCCCTCTCCAATGCATTGTGTCTTAGGTGGGTGCTTAGATCTCCATTTCCACAAAATTCATATTTCTACACTTTTATTTTTAAAATTAAAATTTCATTAAAATTTAAATTCTACATTACAATAATTTAAATAAAATTAAAAAAAATAAATAAAATACGATAATAAAATAAAAAATAACATAATTTCCTAATTTAAATAAGCCCTCGATGCTTGAGCACTTCTTGGACTAGGTGGTTGTGCAAGGCCAATTGTACATCCGTCATACCCGTCGTGTCTTTGTTCAAGAGCTTCATATCTATCTCCTCCCGTTTCATATCGGCTTGCATTTTTTTGACCTCGGCGATTTCTCCCGTTTTGAGAGCATGCTCCCGCATGCTTTCGGCCACCTTCTCGAGGGCGTCGGAGAACGCCGATCCTCCTCCCAAAGACCCTTCTCCCTTATTCGCCTTGCCCTTGTCTCGCTTTGCCGCTTTTTGGCCTTGGGGTCTCGCCGTGACACTCGGCTCCGAAGAAGTAGTGGTTGCTCCACCATCGGAGCCCTTCGACTTTTTGGCGGAGTGGACATCCCCCGCTTGCGACGTGAATCTTTGGCAGTCACGAAGCACTTTCCAAGCTTTGACGTAGGAGAATTGCTTCTTGAAATTCGCCTCGAACATCGTCTGGGCTTGTTGGAAGATTTGATCGTCGCTCATACCACTCCCCCAATTGTCCTTGCAAGTGTTGTAGAAGCCCTCGAAGAATTTTGTCTCCCTTTGGACACGGGCGAAGTGGGACTTGAGATGATCCGGCTTTCGTGGCGGCGCTCCAGACGTATTGAGCGCGTTGAACTTCTCGGCGATTGCTCCCCAATATTGGAGCAACTTTTGGGAGGTCCCCAAAACAGGATTGGGGGTTGCCTCCGCCCACAATATTGCCACGAGCTCGGACTCCTCGCTAGAATATGCAGCGCGGGTGCCCTTGGCTTTCGGCTTCACCTCCTCCGGCTCTTCTTGAACGTTGGCGTTCGCCGCCGGCGTAGGAACATTTCTCGTAGCCAAGACATTGGAGGCTTGTGAAAATGGAGCAAACCCCATCATTGGAAGCCTCGTTCCGCCTTGTTGCTCGAGGTATTCATCGAATTCACGATCCATCTTTGGAAATATAGAAGAGAGAATTGTTTTTGGGAGAGAATTGTAGTTGAAGATGTTGGTGAATTTGAAAGAGTGGAAGAGTGGTATTTATAGAAGGGGAAAAAAAGAAAAAAAAAAATTCAAAAGAGCCGTTGAACTCAACGGTCGATTTAAAAAAAAAAAAGCAAACGGTCGAATTAATTCAAAAAAGCCGATTTTTGTTTTTTTTTTTTTAAAAAAAATTGGGCGCGTCCGAAGGACGCACCATACTCTCCCCTCTCTCGCCCCGAGTCCAGGCTTCGACCCCGCCTCGCATCTGGGCGCGTCTCCAACGCGCGGCCTCTTCCTTCGACGCGGGTCGATCCCTCCTTTGCAACTCGCGCTGCAGTTGCTCTTATAATATAATTGCATGTTTCCGATGCAAATTTATGGGCTAATTGAATATTCATTATTGCTAAATATAGACTTAATCATTGTGCTTAGAAAAAACAAATCTCCTCAATCAATAGATTATTTCTCAAGTAAAAATTAATAAAGTGTCACTGAGTCATTTGCATTCAACAATACTAATGCATATCCTCGGTCCTAAGGGCGTGTTTGCTGCTCCATATGGGATTAGCCTATATAGTTTAAATTTGATTTATTTAAAAAGATTAAAAGAGATAAACTTAAATCTATTTTGATAACCTAAATTAAGATATGGAAGATAGTGCAGATTAATGAATCGTGGGCCACTAAGTACAAATTTGCCCTCACATAATTCACAAATTACCATTACAAACGTGGGAAACATCCCACGCATATAACTCACATTGCTATGAAAATTTTGGACTCATAAATCACGCAGAGAATAGGGTTTAGTTATGTGACTGTCCATTATTTGCTTACCGCGCGAGGAATCGAAAGCGCTACAACATGAGCTCCGCCCAAACGCAAGGTGAGTGTCCAATACTTCATTGAATTTGTTGCTATAAAACGTGATGCATCCATCCTTAGTGCTGTTGAATTTATTGCTATAAAACGTAAACAAATTTGCAAATAATTCGCTCGTGCTTTCGTAGAACTTCTGGTTTCGAATAAAGTAGTCTGTATGCGATATATTAATGTGAGAAATCGTGTTGGATTGTCTATATACTCATATACGTTACACTATGATGCTCTATATATGCTCTTATTTCATGTTAAAAATCTATAAAAATTTCACCTCCTTTCAAACAACCAGCTGGAGAAAGGCAATTAAGCGTTCCAAAAACTCATGACGATATGAGGGCTAAAGAGCTTGCTGCTGCAGAGAGAGTGCAGATTGATAAAAAAATATAAAGTATATATATATATAACGTGTGATTGTCTAATATGTTCATATATACACTCTGATGCTCTATACTTTGTATTGTCCAATAATCATAATGCAAAACAGGTACCAGTGGCGTCGTCCGCGGTGGTCGGATAAATAAGACCGACCAAACACGTCGTAGTTGGTCGAGTAGAGAGGAGGAGGTTCTTTTGGTGGTGTTGAAAGAGTTAGTTGTGCAAGGTTGGAAATCCGACAATGGATTTCGTGCGGGTTACTTGAATAAATTAGAGGAGGCAATGAAAAAAGATTTTCCACAGACCGATTTGAAAGCTATGCCACACATAAATTCAAAAACAACGACGTGGAAGAAGAATTACAACTCGTTATGTGGCATGTTGGAGGTTACTGGCGTCGGCTTCAACTTGGATGGCAAGCACATGATCGATTGCACTAATGAGCAATGGGAACATATTATGAAGGTCAGAAGATGTTTATGTTTTGGTTTTTTACTTTTTGGTGTGTACCGAATTTGTCTAATGCACTAATTCTATCGTAGAAAGATAACAATGCACGTACTATGAGAAAAAAAAGTTGGCCCTACTTGGAACAATGGAGTGAGATTTTCGGAAAGGATAAGGCCACCGGAGATGTCGCGGAAGATCTAATGGAGGCAGCACGCCAAACGTATCACAATATCGATCTCACCCAAACTGTAGAAGTCAAGGGTGATTGCAATTTTTCGCTAGATGATCTTAATGAAAGCGGACATATTGATGACAGTGTTAGCCAAACACACAAACCCGAAGCTGGAGTACGTGTACCGAGCAAGAAAAGAAAGAATGGTGGCGGGGCCGATAGGATGTTCGAGGCGATGATCGAGATCAGTCATAGTACGAACGGTAGACTTGACACAATTGCAGGCAGAATGGGCTATGATTTTGATGTTTCCAAGGCGAGGAAAGACGTCTTTGCTCAACTTGGATTAATCAATGGCTTGTCCAAAAGGGAGAAGTTCGAGGTTGCTGATTTACTTGTAAAAGAAACCGAGCGCCTAGATTTGTTTAGTAGTCTATCGGTTGAAAAAAAGATGGATTACGTTCACTACCTCATTGAGGAGAAGTTGAAGTAGACACGGTGGAAGTATTTTTCCGCGATGCCATTGTCTTGTAGGTTTAAGTTGCTTTTATGTTGCTTTTATGTTTGAATTGATCTACCTTATTCGAATAGTTGAACTTACATTGGAAACTTAAGTTTAGTCATTATTGTTTATGATTAGTGACCATTTTTTATGGGGATTATTACATGATATTATGCCATATGATTTATAGATGCTTTATATGAAATTGATATTTCTATGATGGGTATTGTATCGGGCAGTTGGCGTGCTGTTTCTAGTCTCTTTGCTCTTGCTATCGGATCTGCCATGTTAGAGTTTTGGCCATGCATGCAATATTCACTGAGGGGTTATTATGCAATATAGATATCTGAAGCGTCTGGAATATAAATTGTCTTCAATTTTCTGTTTTAACAATGGTCATTTGCATCAATTTTGGAGCTGATTTAGTTGCGATTACAAGATAGTGTTAGAAGCAGTTTTTGATTGTATTTTCAAGTGTAATCTTCAGAGTATATATAAGTGTAAATTCCTCATTGATTTTGGTTGTTATTCATTGAGCAAAAAGAGAGAAAAGTTAGCTGCTAGAGAGAGTTTGAGAATGAGTTCTAGGTGAGATTTTAGAACAATGAGTTCTAGGTGAGATTTTAGAACTGCTTTCTGATGAGGAGTAATATACGTGGAGCAGAGGAATGGACCCCGCCAGAGGAACAGATCTCACCAGAAGAATGGCCTTCGCCAGAGAAATGAGCCTCGTCAAAGAAATCATTAAAGACAGAAGAATGATTTGTCCATGCGCCAGAGCAGAGGAATCGCCCGCCTACGGGCAATGTTACTATTATGCCCTTGACCACGCGGGGAGCATGCTTTTAGAGATGAAATTACTATTTTACCCCTAACATGTAATCTATAAATACCCATGCATCTGTATCTTGTAAACACACGCTCTCTCTCTTAATACTACAGCAATTTTCTTCGACTCTCAAGCGATTAAACTTTTCTCTCGTCTCTCACGATCAAACACTAGGTAAAATTTGTGGTTTAGATTAGGTGTTGATAAAATACTTTCTCAGCTGGCGCTGACTGTGGGAAATATGAGTTAAGGCGTGAGTTTCGACCACCTGCGCATGCAGATCTACAATCGCGAGCGGATTTGCGTGCGCATGCCCCGATTGATCCGTTGTTTCGAATACCCAAGTGAATCTGGACCGATAAATCTGTTTCTCGCTCCGATCTGTCTGTAAATTCATAAGATTCGTGGTTTTATTGTTTTTCTCGCATGTGCATGTTGGGAAAATGGGTGAGATCGAAAGTGGGGCGTTGATCTATGTTTTTCATCTCCTACAGCCACCAACTACATCCTCCTACTACCTACATGCTCTTTCATCCAACACTTAGGGGCTGTTTGAAAACTTGGTCATGTTTTGGCAGCATTGAAAGGCCCAACTTAAATTTAAGCTTTATTGGGCCGTGTGTATCTAGATTTTGTGTTTGGTGTGTTTACTTAAACTTGTGGAACGGGTATTTAATTAGACCACTGTAGCAGTTCGCAACTGGAACTAGGGGTCACCCCTGCACCCATTTCCGCATTATAACAGTGAACAAGGCCGGGCTGAGACGTCAACTGCGGGCTTATAACTGGATCTTAGTTAATTATCAAACCTAATGTAATAGGTTGTTAAGCACACAATATGCCCTTAACACAAAAGTCGAACAGGCCCTTAACATCAACCTTAACTTTAACCATACCTCTACAAAGTCATTTCACTTCAATAAAGGACCCATCTCTTCCCCCCCCCACTTAGGCATTTTCGATCAATCTCATTTCTCCCTCAAGTTACTCTCTAGTTCCAACAAATCCAAAGAAATCCAAGTGCAGAGGTAAGCTTCTGCTCTAAACTCCCTCCATCTCCCTCTTGAGTCCTCTTGCAAATGTTAAAGATACAATATCTGAAATTTCTTATAGCTCAACCATATTACGAATGGATCAAGCTGCCACAAAACTCAGATTTCAGCAACTCAAACCAGAGGTTTCATCTTTGAATCTCTCTATCTATTTTATACTTGCTCATTCAGTTATAACACTGCAATTGTAGCACATCAAACCTTCACAGACTTCAAATCCATGATGACCCATTTCATTCATACACATGTGTTTACAAAGAAACAAGAAACTGAATAAATATATGAACCTTACCTTGTTATATATTCAAGCATGATTTTTATGGACTAATTTTACATTTAGAACATAAGCTATGAGACAGATATTGATAAACAAGCATGCTTCGAACTTGAATCTTGAGCTATGTTGTGTGGGTTGTGCTGCTGTAAGTGTCGAGTTTGGTGAGAAGTGGTAGAGAGGGCAGCAGTCGGCGGCTATTGCTGTTCGGCCGGAAACCGAGGGAGTTCAGGCGGCGGCGGCGGCGGCCTCGTCGTTGCTGCCCTGAGTCGCCGGAGTTGAGGAAGGGGAAACCTAGGGATTGCAGGGCGGCGGCGTTGCTGCTCGAAATACGAGCGGCGGCGGCCGGAACTAGAGGAGAAGAGAGATGAGGGGCGGAGACATCGCCAGTGGTTGTCGTTGTCGGATTTCAGAGGGAAGAGAACGGAATGGGAGCTTAGGGCTCGGCGGCTCTGCCGTCGTTCCGAGCGGGCTAGACGAGAGACGAGCGAAGGAGAAGAAGTTGTGCAACGGCGGCCGTCGCTTCGCCGGCGGCTGCTGCTGCAGTTGAGTATGTGTGTGGAGAGAGAGAGCGAGAGAGTCAAGCGGGGGAATCGGGAGGAGCAGATTTTGTGTGTGCGCGCTTGGGTTTGAAGAGAAAATGGGGAAGAAGGGTTTGGGGGTTTTGGGGGTGTTGGGCTTTGGCCACTGGGCTGATTTTATTAAAGTCTTTGGGCCTTATTACTTTATGCGTGGACTGCGATTTTTATTAATTTAGGGCCCCCTTAATTACTTCTTTTTGGGCTGCCATATTTTAATTAATTGGACTATTAATCAGTTTAATTAATTTATTTAATGAATAATTTGCATAATAATATTATATTATTATTATGTGCACATTTTAAGTTATTACTTATCATATGTTTAAAGCATGACATGTATTGCATTTGCGTTTTGCAATAAAAGCATTTATGATTTAATTGGTTTTATTTATAATTCCAATTATTAAAGAAAAATCAAGTAAGGATATTGTTGGTGTCCTTAGCTCAAGAATTTGTTTTCGATCTTCTAAAACCCGGCGTGATGAATCATAGAATGTTAAGCACTTCACTATGACCTAAGATTAGATTCAGGATACCTATTAAGATAATAGATTTCTTGTAGGCTTTGTGGACCAAGGGAATTAGTGTTGCTTTCCCAAGACAGGTTTCCATGTTTATGATCTTCAGGCTTTGCCTAATCAGGTGGGCTTACTTTCCAAATGTATAAAGTATGATTGAGTTATTAAGCTCTAAATGTTTCAATGAAATGCAAACTGTTTATCCAATAAAATGTTTATGTGCACTCTGCTCTGTTTAAGGCTCGCAAAGTTAATCAATTGAGGTCTCTTATGACCTAATATGTTGTCTGAGAATCGTGTACACATGCTAGTTGACCTGGTGGGTTGATCTCCATCGGGCACTGGCTAGAGGCGTTATAAGGTTGCTCGACGGGATGTGTTCCGGAGCATGTATCATGTAAGGCCTGCCTGGGTAGCGTCCCGAGGTCAATTCAACTTGTCTGAGTTACGTCCTCAGGGCAAGTGCAATGGGAGAAATGGATCCGTCGGTGGCTAAAAGGTCCGGGATCACAACGAGTAATGAAAAGGGAGTGTGACATGTGCGCACAAATGAAAAAAATTATTTTAACATGTTTAGAAGTTCTTTCAATTTTAAAACCTTCTAAGTTATGTCATTTATGATTGGATAAACTGTCTTTACGAAAATATGAAATGTTTCAGAAAATGCATGCCCACTGAGTACATTAGTACTTAACCCAAAATTACTTTCAAATATTTTCAGGTTGGCTGACTGGTGCTGACGGGACTGAGTTGAGGCTAGGGTTCAACTTCCTTTTAAGACTTCCGCTGTAGCAGTAAATAATATCTTGTCTTTTGTTTTCTCAACTTAAGACTTTCATATCAAATTTAGAATGACATCTCTGATTGAGCCTAAACACTTAACTCCTAGTTTTATGCTAATGAATACTGGTTATCAGAAGCATGAAACAAAACTTGTGATCCAAAGGGGCCTAGCCCGACTTGTTACCTTCTATTCGGTTTCAACAAGGATTTTTCCTTGTGTTATTTTCATGATTTAGTTGCACCTCGATGTATTTATTCATTCAAGAATTGGGGTGTGACATAAAAATATAAAATCCTACTAATCTACGACAACAAATAATCACATTCAATCACATTTCAGACCACATTTCGAGGGTGTTTGGCTAAGCTTATTTTCAAGAGCTTATAAGCTCTTGGAGCTTATAAGATGTTTCAAGAGCTTATAAGATGTAATTTTTAAGAGCTTATAAGTTGTCAAAGTGTTTGGATAATTGAGCTTATAAGCTAGAGAGAAAATTTTTTTGCTAGAGAGAGAAAATATTTTTTTAGAGAGAGAAAATCGAAGAAAAATAAACTTAAATGATATATGATCGAAATAATAAACTATAGTTGAAAAATATTTGTAAAAAGATTGTTGCATATGAGATTATAAAAAAATAAGTTGGGGTAAAGAAACTTATTTTTTGGGGAGCTTATTTTTGGAGTTTATAAGCTGTTGAAGAGCTTATTTTGCCAAACACTTTGAAGGAGCTTATAAGCTCTTAAACAGCTTATAAGCTGTTTTGAGGAGCTTATAAGCTCAGCCAAACACCCTCGAGAATACCAACCTAATTAAAAGGGTGTCCTTGCGCCCCATTCCACTTCTTTTATTTTTTGTCTTATTTCTTTTACGAAAAAAAAGAAGATATTTTTCTGCTCTATTTCTTGTAACCTGCAACTTTACATGAAAAAAGATTTGATATGTGGTTGTATCAATTGCCAAGAAACACTTAGAAATGAATATCCCCCAACTTGTTTGATCATTGGTTCAGTGATTCACCACCATCTATATAATATATACAAAGGCAGTTTAACGGCTATTTTTTCCCGTCAAATTTTAAAAAACAAATTTCCTATTTTTTAGCAAGCATATTTTCGTTCCATTCCTTTTTCTTTCCACTACACTTTTTTTTACTATTTTTCTATTTCTTTATTTTTTTTAATCTTTTCTCTACTTTCTAAAAATTGTATAATTTAACTCATGATAAAATATTTAAAATAAAGTACTCCCTCCGTCCGCCAAGATTATGTAAAAATTACTATATTTGGCGTCCGCCAAGATTATGCCACTTTCCTTTTATGGCAATGGTCCCACCATCCTCTTTAATATTTTATCCATACTAACACTCTTTATTTACAAAAAAACTCACTCAAAATTCAATCTCAACCACACATCTCATAAAGTGGTGGGACCTTTTCTCCACTACATCAAAATCATCACCAATTTTATTAAATCCCGTGCCCAAGCAATTTTACATAATCTTGGCGGACGGAGGGAGTATCAAATTATAGATCATGATAAGAGCTTTAATTTGATATATATATATATATATATATATATATAGGGAATGGATCAAAAAAGAAATGCAAATGTTGGGAGAATAAAGAATGAATGTGATCCATCAGATTTATTAGATCTTACGGTCAATATCAATTCCTTTTAATGTCATCCGTTTTTTTCATTAAGGCCATTTGTGTAATTTTGTTTTATTTTTAATTAACTATCTCTCGTAATTTTAGGTTGACCGAATCTCATTGTTTTTTGGATTTAATTATGAAGATATCCATCATTACTTTTGTATAGTATTTATTTCTTAATCATTCGTCCTTTTTTTCGAATTATATATATATTTTAATTTTTTTTCTGTTTTTGATATATTTATTGATTTTTCTTGAACTTGTTGTATGTTTCGATTTTTTTTTAATGATTTTATTGTATGTGTTTAACTAGTTGTAGTGTTTGTTTCTGTTTTCTCGTTTTCATTTATTTTATTTGGTTGGTTTTTTTTCTTTTTTTTGATGAAATTTTATTTGGTTTGTTATTGTGTTTATTTATTTATTTTTGGTTTTATTCGACAGAAATTGATTATGACATTTGAAAGATATGTTTATGATTTTCACAATATAATATTTTTTTCATTAAACTACTTCACTTTTGAAATTTGAATTAAAGAGTATTCCTAGAAATTAGTCAATGCATCATTACTGTAACCCATTATTTCCATTTTTTATTTTCCAAATTGCTTTTCATTATTAAAATGTTGATCTTCTTTAAATTCAATCGGTGATATCCTATTATCAAAAGTAATTTACAATCAAATTTGCCAAAATCTAAGAACACTATATAAAAAGAGACTCACGTCTTTAATAATATGACAAAATTGGGTGTGTAGTATAAAAATAAATAAATTAATCTACTATTTTAAATTCATCAACTGTATAATTAAATATGAAAGGCTAACAACAATAGAGATATCATATAATAATTGGTTTAGAAAATTTGGAACTTAAAGAACAAAATATACATAAAAAAAATTAAAATATCACACCATCCCTCTTCCTAGTCCAAATATATTTACGTTATTTATGATATATTTTTTTTTCACAATTCTCCATCATATCAATAATCAGATTTCATTACTAGAATACTCATAATTTTATAATATTCATTCGAAAGATTTAGTTTGATCATTTTTTTATAAATTATATTATTATTTTAGTTTATTTCACGTTTTGAAACATATTCAGTAGATTGTTCACATTATTCGCACAACTTGAAAGTTTATTCGGTTTATAAATACAATATGTTAAATTATTCAGATCAGTTAAAGGTTCATTCAGCAGAGTCTGTATTTTATATTTTGTAACATGTTCAGTATATTTTTAACTTGGGTTAAGTATCAGATAGGCCCCTCACATAGAGGCCCTTTTCACGTTGGGCTCCCTATAGTCGAAGTTGGGCCAACTAAACCCCTATAGTCCAAAAAATTGAATAATTGGGCCCCTAGCCCTAACGGCTGATAAACGTCGTCCGTCTTATTTTTATTTGTATTTTTAATTTGGGCGGAGCGGTGGTTTCCTCCGCCGAAAACAGGGGAATCGATTTTTTGATTTTGTTTTGGCAGATAGAAGAGGGGAACGAGGAGGAGGAATTCTCTCAGGGGAGGATGAGTTTCAGAGCAACTCCGGCGAGCGACTACACGGAGAAGAGAGACATCGATTACACACACTTTCCGACGCTGCTGAATTCCGAGAAGAGCCGGCGGAGCAGCAAGACGGCGAAGAAGCGGTAGGAAAAGGAGGAGGCGAGCGGCATGTCGTGCAATAAGTGCAGGCCTAGCAATAGGGAGAGGTTCTCGGTTGTTCCGTTGGAGAGCAATAATGGCGGCAGGCTTTCAATGGCCAGCCCCAACGGCATTTTCAAGTCGATTCTAGCCTCTCTCGCGCTCAAGAGGAGCCCGAAGTCGTCGGAGTCCGCCGCCTCGTCGTCGTCGCGGAAGGAGCACTGGAAGATCGTGGTGGCGGAGCTCTCCATCTCGAGGAACCCTCGGGCCCTCGTCTTCTACCTCGAGGCCCTGTAAAACGGTTGTGGCGGCGCGGCCTTCTTCAGGCGGTGCGTTATCAGGTCGACCTCCAGCGCGCCCTCCGGAAGAACGGCGGAAGTGGCGTGGAGACTCCGCCGCGCGTTGAAGTCCTGTTGGACTGATTTCAGAATCAACAACCACTCGATGCTGTGGATGATTCCGTACGGACGGCGTTTATCAGCAGTTAGGGCTAAGGGCCCAATTATTCAATTTTTTGGACTATAGGGGTTTAGTTGGCCCAACTTCAACTATAGGGAGCCCAACGTGAAAAGGGCCTCTATGTGAGGGGCCTATCTGATACTTAACCCTTTTAACTTTATTCTCAAACATTGAAAGTTTATTCAGTTTATAAATAATTTTATTCAGTTTATAAATACAATATGTTAAATTATTCAGATCAGTTAAAGGTTCATTCAGCAGAGTCTGTATTTCATATTTTGTAACATATTCAGTATATTTTTCACATTTTGTAACAATATGTTAAATTATTCAGATCAGTTAAATGTACATTCAGCAGAGTTTGTATTTCAGATTTTGTAACATATTTAGTAGTATATTTTTCACTTTATTCTCAAACATTCAAAGTTTTTTCAGTTTATAAATGTCATATGTTAATACAGATCCATTTAGTAAGACTAATATTATAAAATGAAATCATATCCTGATAATAATATATATTTTTGTTATGTGCAAAATGATTTGTAATAAATTTTGCCAATACAATTATAAATTATACTGAATAAATATATAAATTTAACAAATAAACTACAATATATACTGAATAACACATAAGCTAATTGTATTATTCACTAAAATTATAGTGAATAATATTGAAAATTCATCAAATACCACTTTGTTATTAATTGAATAAATAAAACAAGAAACTGAATAAATTAACTAATACAACGAATACAATATAGCTATGTACGTTATAGTGAACATGTCACTATAAGATGTCGAATAAAAATACAAATTTTCTGAATAAAAAATTCTTAATAATAATATATGTGTGTGTGTGTGTGAATATATTAAGTAGGCATGCTTGATTAATTAGGTTGATTAATATTATCTCCAAAATCAATCGCAAGAATAATTCAAAGGAATATTCAAAGGTAACATGAAAGAGAATCTTTAGCTATTGTGCTTTTTTAGAGAGAATGGTAGGCTGCGAATGTGGAGTGAAATTAGGGGATGCTGTTTTCATTTTAATGAGGTTACCTAATTGTCCTTCCGTAACTATCAAACCAAATTCTAAATATATTTAGTTTGTTTTTGAATTTAGATCCTAAATTTTAGTAACCGTCCGATGGCTGTAATTCTAGGGTGTAGATCTATTCTTTATTCTTTATACTTAAGGGATTCTCCATGGATCCATACCCTATATATATATATATATATATATATATATGTCAAAGATAGGTTTTAAATAAAAATGTTATAAAATTAAAGTCAAAAGACTCAAAATAATTTTTTTTATCACTCTTATTAGTTATGGATATTATCTTTTACGTTTTAGTTTATTTTATTTTTTGTATTTTTTATATTTTGCTTTTATTTAATTAACTTTATTTTTTTATTTTTAAGATCTTTTATCCATAGAAAAAAATATGACATCAATTTATATATATCTATATCTATATAATAAAAGGACAAATTTAACGGATGCTTTTTAGTGTTAGTTTTTTTAAAAAATAATTTTTGCTACTCCAAAATGCCTATTTTTCTTTCACAAGTCACTCTCAATCCTACATTTTTTTTTCTTTTTTCCTCTTTTTTTTTTTTTTTCAATTACAATGTAATTTGACTAATGGTTAAATATTCAACTTACATATCAAATTATCATAATCTTTAATTTGATATATATATATATATATATATATATATATATATATATATATATAAAAGTAAATTTAAAATTAAATATTTATAACATTTTGAAGTTTTAAACTACAAAATTATTTTCTTTATTCTCCCTTTTATTCTTTTCGCATTTGATCTTTTATTATAGAATACGATATAAAAATATTATTTACGGTCCATCGAACACATTGTCTTGCTTGATGAAACACAAGTGAATGATTTAACTACTTAAATTTTATAGTTTACAATTTATAAATGAATTGCTCATAATTAATTATATATGGTATATAATTTAATGTTAATTATTTTTTTTACTATTTTATGTAACTATAATAATTCCTGTGCATCGCACGGGATAGCGATACTAGTTTTATTATACTATGCCCCATTATTATTGTAATTAATTTCTCACACCACACATTTCTTTTAGAGTGGAAATTTAAATTGCCCCATTCCTCATCACATTTTCGAAAAATGCCCACCCTTATCTTACAAAGCTTTCCATGCCCTAAAGGACTAAATTATCCCTAATTGGGTCAACATCAAATGTAATCATATGACACTTCTTACACACTCTTACACACTCATCACTTTCGATGCATTTTTTTACAAGAATTAGTGATGTTGACCGAATGCATGGTTTTAGTGCATTAACTCAAAATTGTGTTTTCTGTTATATATATATATATTTTCCGACCGTGTATGTATGTATATATGGTTTTTTAATTTTCCTTTTGCCTATTAACACCTTAACCTATTGTTACATTTCCTAATATGACACCTGCACTAAGTGCCATTATAGTTAAAGTGTCATAAAAATATATTTCTGATGATATTTTTAAGTGTCATAACATGTCATTTTTCTAGTAGTGTAGTAGTATTATCTGCCTGAGGCTGCATCAACTTATAACAATTGTATAACGAGTCAAATCATTAATGCTGATTGTTCAAGATAATGCATTATGATTTATGCAGCTTTCCTAGTCAGAATCAAGTAGTAACTAAAATCTAGATAGAAAACCAAAACTTCACAGGGACTACGGGACTAAAGCAGAGTGCCTATGCCACTAGCTGAACAAATTCAACTTTGTTGCAATTATATACTAATACAAAACAAATTCAAAACCAGAAAACAACCACCAAGACAACTCCTCTTTTTAAATTGTCTGTATCACTTTCTCACATCTCGTATCCTTCCATTTTAATTAACTAGAAACCAACCCATCCACCAGGCTGGGAATCCAACTTACTCTCTTTGCTCTTTGATTCACCAAAGCGCTGAGAATTATTCAATTCACCAATAGGATACATTAATCTTACAGCTAGCAGCAGCATGGACCCCCTTGAAACTATCAGTTTCGAACCCCCACGAATTTGCACCTAAAGTCTGTTCACCAGCCGACTTGTTTCTTGTTCTGACAGATTTTGAAGTATTGTATGTTGCTGTGGCCTGTGGCTTGTGTCTTGGGAACCTCTGCAAAGGCCTGCCACTGCTTAGAATCTGGGCTAGGAGAGCTCCGATTAAAGAAACTCTCTTCAAGTTCCCAGATTGTTCCTTCAACCTTATCCTTCTGCCAAAATGCCTGACACACAAGAGTAAGAGACACTGAAATTAACAAATGAAGATCATTTAAGTAGGACAAAAAGATTACCAGTGGTTTGGTGTGTGATAAAGTTCTTGTAGCTAGAGCATGCTTAAGGTCTTGTATCTCTTGTTGTTGCGACTTACAAATTGCTAAGAGCTTTTCATATTTGGAGGTTACTTCTGCTTTTTCTGCATTGACATTTGCAAGCTGTTCTTTCAGCTTTTCAACCTCAGCCTCCAACCTGTCTTCTTTCTCTGGTTTCTGATGGCTATTGTTTGGACTTTGTTTACTAATGTCGAATTCACCCACAAAAGCATTAAAAACATCATTTTGAAAAGCAGGTGTAACTTCTGCTTTGGGTGGTTTTAGTCTTTCAGAATTATGGTTTAAGCTATCAGGAAACAGATTTAAGTCCTTACATGGGTAATCACTAGACCTACACTGAAATTATGGTTTAGACTGATTTTCCTTGCTCTTTTTGTGGAATTACATAAGAGGCAAGATGATCTACGGTCAGTTGAGTCTTCATCATACTTTGGCTTGGTTTTTTCCTTTGGCTCCTGAATCTTTTGCGTGCAGAATGGCCCAGAATTCAGAAAAAACCCAAAGGTCCATCATTTTCACCACTTTTTGAATTGGTTGGGGTTGATGACACGTTCCGGGGTGCTTCAAATGAGGGGGGAGGAGGAGAACTCCTACGAGGCATTGGGCTAGACTTGTTTACAGGCTTTGGTGTGCCTGAAGATGTAAATAATCCAAACAAACCATCAAATGCAAGGAAGGAACCACTAGCAAAAAATAAAATAAATTTTGAAATTTCAAAATTATGTACCTATGTACATGTATTTTGATCAGATTCACTTTCGAGTCAACTAACAGATTGATAGTTTGTACCATCTGAATTCTTAATATTACTACATTCCTAACCATTAATTTCTAAACCCTTACCTGTAATGGCATCAGTACTTTGCTGTAGCATTTCCGGAGGTCTTATCAGGTACTGATTTCTGCAGTTCATCTGGTAAAAGATCATTAACACGAAACCACACCCGCAAAAATAACAACCATATAAAGGAATCAGTAATAATACATGTAACAGTAGCCCTCATGATTTGTGGGCATAAAAATCTACAACTAACTTAGGTTCATGGGGATGAATGACGCTTGCCTGCGTGATATCCGGTCTATCGTCAGGGGAAGACTGAAGCATATCCCTGATAAGGTTTGTCAGCAATGTATTGGGATGCGATAGTTCCCATTCAGAATTTGGAGCTTTGATTCACCATCGAATGCTAGCTTCAAGTAACATATGCGGAAAAGGAGACACCCAACTGCCTGCAGAAAACAAAACTCCACATCAAGTGCTTACTAAGTTCATGGAGATATTCCTGACTGATTGTTATTGCTGGGTCTAATCCACATAATTTAGGAACTTGTCAACTTACCCATATATCAACCTTCTCGTTTATAAGTTCTCTCCGAAATAGATCCCGCATCTGAGCCATTCAATGAGGGAGAAGAATCAATTGTTATGCAATAGAGAAGTGCAACAATAAGATCTTGTGTGTTTCCTTATATTGTCTTCCTCAATTCCCATTTCTTCAGGTTTCTCAAAGGGACTTCTCACAATATTCCATGAGAAGGAAAGCTTCTTTAGTGCGACCCATATCAAAGACAGCGTGGGCAAGAAGGGTAACAACATTGGGGTGGCCTGTAACTGTTTTCATAACTGAAATCTCCTCTGCCACTAGCTCCCGTGACTCTTCTCATCATTACATATTATGTGCTTTAATGCATACTGCTTGAAGCCATTTACTGCATCTCGAGCTAAATAAACACAGGAGAAAATCACCCTCCGCAATTAGATTGTGAACCGAAACTTTGAAATTGCAGATGTCAATAACACGTCCTTCAAGCCCGATTCTTTGTGCGCGAAGGGTTTGAATCTCCACATGGCTTGTTGTGATTCTTTACAAAAATTAACGACTGAAAGGTGATATCATTATTAAAAAATTATAGCATAAAATCTGTACGTACAAAAGTACTGTAAATCACAAACATTTGTACAGACAAAAAAAGGGTTCGAAAATATATCTAATTCGTTAATAGTATAGCTCCTTTGTGCATAACTTAAGCCCATTGGTTCGAATTAAAATCACTTCCTAAGGAGGAGCCAAATTGACCTTGTGAACTACTAGTACCTACACTTGACGAGTATGATGGGTTTACTAGCATATATTTTTGTTCATATTAATTAAATAAGGCCCTAATTGTGTTATATATTCTATGTTTAATAGCATATAATTCGGGAAAGTACCATTCTATTTCTTGATTATTTGCTAATATTTTCGTATAAAAAGCATTTCCCTAATGGCACCATAATAAATTTTCTAACATTCGATAAACACTGAAACGTTTGATTGTAGAATCTAAAATCTTAGCACATAAAAAAATATCGGGAATTTCAATAAAATATTTACCCCACATAAGGACCATTCGATATGATATGTCATACAAATCTTTATTTTTAGCACAAGCATTTAAAGCAATAGCAATATCCATGCAATATCTTCGTCGGATTCGACATTGATAGATTGATCACTAATTTCTTAGCAACAAAAACTGTAACTATACAGTATAATTGTAGCACGAAAACAGCAAGTCGAGTATCGTATCCACAGGGACTATTATAACGAATCACTCTAAGTAATCCCGAGTAAACTCTAGTAGTATTCAGGCAAACTCCCACGAAAATGAAGAACAAAACTAAAATCAAAACAAAGCAAATAAAATAGGATAAAAACTCAAATAATAAAAGACTCTGACCCTAGGGATGTACTATCGTTACTCAAACACATGCATTCAATTTATTAATTCAATTACCAATTTAATCCAACCCTCATGAAAGATCACTATATTATTCACAAGCTTCTCTAACGAACACCTATAAACGTAGATTAATTTACCCATTTTCACATTCAAGACTCCAAGGAATAAATTAACTCCAAATAGCACACAAAGAATAACTTCATATAGCTTCACCTGTCGCATTCAAGACTCAAGGCTAACACTATATCATGCATTCCTGAATCGGCTGAACAATTATCGCATTCAAGACTCAAACTGAACAACTAGACATGTAAATTATTGATCAGGTAATTCACAAGAAAATAGGCACCAGGAATCATGAATCACAAGTTGAAAGGCAAATTGATATCAACAAATCAAACATACATATTAAAACAACTTTGTACAAACCCTAGGTTCAGATAAAAGAACTAGCCAGACATCATAAAATAAAATAAAAGCATAAATAAAATAAAGCAATTGAAATAAATAAAATAGATAAAACCCGTAAGAATGTTGAATGACAGCTTGAATCTTGTAGGAAAATAAAGCTAATCTATGAAAACAATAAAATTCTAAGTCTAAAACTGAAAAGATGGAGAAAAGAGGTAAAGAGATGTGAAAAGATGTCTAATAGGTCAGGGAAATGACCTATATATAGGCACAGAGGATAAATACAGTGTAGAACTCGAAAATACTGAAAAAATATAAAAAACCCGAAAATTCGGAAATTTCCGTCAACACTATTCACTGTTGTGCGCGATTTTCTTGTTTTGGCCATAACTTTCTCGTCCAAACTCCGATTTACGATCTGTTTGCGCTCACAAACTCCACTTGAGACGAACTACAACTTCTATTACTGATAATATTTCCAAATTCCATCTCGAAAATCCTGTAAAATACATCAAAGTTCGAGCAAGTAACATAGTTTACAAGATAAAACAATAAAAGCACAAAACAATCATCCAACACTCAATTTCCTATAAAAATGACATCATATGAACAATAAAAACCATGGAAACATGAGTGTTATCAATAGACTTATCACGGTTACCACGACCTTGAGACATGATAACAAATAAACAAGCAGAGAAGAGTATAGAGATAATAGATATTAGAGAGTTAGTAACAATTAATGTAAAGCAAGAGTGTGTGTAGTGCTAGTGTAATTTAAATATCTAGTAATATATAGTAGATAGATAATAGATAGTATTTAGTACTTTGTAAGTTAGTAGTTACTAGTTAGTAATGTAATGTAAGCAACATCAATAAAGTAAAGCAAGTGTGTGTAGTGCTAGTGTAATTGAAATATATAGTATAATAGATAGTATTTAGTAGTAATATAATGTAAAGCAAGAACAATAAAGTAAAGCAAGTGTGTGCAGTGCTAGTGTAATTGAAATATATAATATAATAGATAGTATTTAGTACTTTATAGTAGTAATATAATGTAACCAAGAGAGCAATAAAGCATTAAGCAAGAGCATAACAATATAATTATAGAGCAAGAGCAATAGCACATAAAGAATTGAGGAGAATTAGAAGTAGAAAAGAGTGTAAAATTGTTAACACAATGGGATGGTTTTGAAGATGGAAGAATGAGGGTATTTATAGATAAAATTGGGTGGGAGAAATTTGAATTTGAATATGAAAAATAAATTAATTAATTAAAATTCGACCGAAATCGCCAGATTCGGGCGGTTAACCACCGGTTTTGAACCGCCCAAAATCGGCGGTTCCAGCCTCGCCTGCCGTGCAGCCCTGCCGCCTATGCCTACCACCTCGCCTGCAACGCCGGAATCGGCGGGCCGCGTGCTGAAAAAAATTAAACCTGAACCGATCCTTGCCTTTTAGCGGTCCAGTTTCGGAACTGGCCCGTGGTCAATGGTTCGGGCTGGAACCGTTGACTCTCGAGCCAATTTCGGACAGAACCGCAGGTTTCGGTTAGCCCATGGCATGCCTATTTGGTAGTACACAATATTTTAACGGACGTCTGGCTCATTTACCATCAGACACACCACTAAAAACAAAACCAAAAATTGCAACAACCACTTCAAATCCCTTAATAACAACCGTACCGTAGTACCATCACAAAAAACACTACAAACAAAATAAAACAATAAAATGCAAATCCCTTCACCTGTGAAAGTTTCAGAACTGAGAGCACACTCAATCTTTACTCATAGAACTTGACGAGCGCACTCAACTTTTACTCAAAAAAACAATAGCTGGGGAGGTTGCAATGACAGTGGTTACGATAGAGGGGCCAACCCAGCTCGGGCCGAAGGAAGTGGAGTTCTTGGCAGACATGCAGGAGAAACTCTTCGAGCTGGTCATCCTGACGACGCAGGAGGAGAAATTCTTCGAGCTGGTCATCCTAACGACGGAGGAAAAGCTCGAGGCGACGACTAGGGCAGAGGAACTGGAACTCAAGGAGGCCGCAATCGCAGAGGAAGAGCATGACTTGGCGGCAACGGAGGAGAAAAACTCAAGGCAGTAGGGCAAGAGGAGCTCGCAGCGGCGATTAGGGCAGAGGAACCGAAACTCAAGGAGGACAAAATTGCAGAGGAAGAGCCGGACAAGGCGGCTGTTAGGGCGACCAGGATGAAAGAGGAGCGACTCACCATGGTGGCGAGGCGGGAGAGGGATGTTGAGGAGCGCCTACGTGATGAGGCTAAAAAATAGAGAATGGATGAGGAACGCCGGCGTGATGCGGCTATCAGAGAAAGGAAGGAGAAGCACCAATGCTAGACAGATCAGAGACAGAGGGAGGTGACGGAACAAGCTAGGGAGTTGATGATTAAAAAATCAGAAAACACATGGATCAACAGTCGCTTTCTAACCGTATTATTATTTCTTGTGGGAGTCGTCTGCGCTTCCTACACTCTGACTTATTTCATCTATTAACACACGTGGTATGTATATTAAGAAAAAATATATTACTAATTAAATATAATAATTATTGTGATATTATATATTTCTTTTAAATTTGATGTTTTAGGGTTCAGGCTATTGGATTCGTCTTATTTGTCATATTATCTGCACTAAGATATCACTACCAGATGAACTAGATTCTTAGGGAGCCGCCTCGTATGTGGGTACAAATGGTATTAATAACTTTATCTACTATTATGACGATTTCAGTTGGAGTTTTGTTTGAAACGTCCCGAAACAGTTTTATTGGCTTTTTACTTCTAGGAGTTGGAGTATTTTGTCTAATAGGGATTAGTCAGTCTTATTGTAAATTTGGTGCACTGCAATTATTTGTATCTTTAGTTTATGTTGTCAAATATATTTTGTTTGATTCGATCCAGAACAGGCCTGGGAGTCAACGGGACCGTTGGCCACAGGCCGGCTGCAAAATCGGAATGCTTAAAGCTAAAGGCCGGTTTAGATTCCATAATTTCTGACCCGTGGCCCACCGGTTTGGCCCGAAAATGGAGGTTGAGGAGCACCTACGTGACGAGGCTAAGAAAGAGAGTATGGATGATGAGCGTCGACGTGATGCGGCTATCAGAGAGAGGGAGTAGAAGCAACAACGCTAAACGGATCGGAGACAGAGGGAGGTGATGGTACAGGCTAGAGCGTTGATTATTAAGAAATCAGAAAAGACATATATCAACAGTCGCATTCTTACCGTATTACTATTTATTGGGGTAGTTGCCTACGCTTCCTACACTCCGACTTATTTCATCTATTCACACACGTAGTAAATATATTAAGAATAAATATATTACTAATTAAACATATTAATTATTGTAATATTATATATTTATTTTAAATTTGATGTTTTAGAGTTCAGACTATTGGATTCGTCCTATTTGTCATATTATCTGGACTGCGATATCGCTACCAGATGAACTAGATTCTTAGGGAGCCGCCTCGTATGTGGGTACAAATGGTATTAATAACTTTATCTACTATTATGACGATTTCAGTTGGAGTTTTGTTTGAAACCTCCCGAAACAGTTTTATTGAGGGAGGAGAAGAAACAACGCTATACGGATCGGAGACAGAGGGACGTGATGGTATAGGCTAGAGCATCGATTATTAAGAAATCAGAAAAGACATATATCAACAGTCGCATTCTTACCATATTACTATTTATTGGGGTAGTCGCCTACGCTTCCTACACTCCGACTTATTTCATCTATTCACACACGTGGTAAGTATATTAAGAATAAATATATTACTAATTAAATATATTAATTATTGTGATATTATATATTTCTTTTAAATTTGATGTTTTAGAGTTCAGACTATTGGATTCGTCCTATTTGTCATATTATCTGGACTGCGATATCGCTACCGGATGAACTAGATTCTTAGGGAGCCACCTCGTATGTGGGTACAAATGGTATTAATAACTTTATCTACTATTATGACGATTTCAGTTGGAGTTTTGTTTGAAACGTCCCGAAACAGTTTTATTGGCTTTTTACTTCTAGGAGTTGGAGTATTTTGTCTAATAGGGATTAGTCAGTCTTATTGTAAATTTGGTGCACTGCAATTATTTGTATCTTTAGTTTATGTTGTCAAATATATTTTGTTTGATTCGATCCGGAACAGGTCTGGGAGTCAACGGGACCGTTGGCCACAGGCCGGCTCCAAAACCGGAATGCTTAAAGCTAAAGGCCGGTTCAGATTCCATAATTTCTGACCCGTGGCCCACCGGTTTGGCCCGGAAATGGAGGTTGAGGAGCACGTACGTGACGAGGCTAAGAAAGAGAGCATGGATGATGAGCGTCGACGTGATGCGGCTATCAGAGAGAGGGAGTAGAAGCAACAACGCTAAACGGATCAGAGACAGAGGGAGGTGATGGTACAGGCTAGAGCGTCGATTATTAAGAAATCAGAAAAGTCATATATCAACAGTCGCATTCTTACCGTATTACTATTTATTGGGGTAGTCGCCTACGCTTCCTACACTCCGACTTATTTCATCTATTCACACACGTGGTAAGTATATTAAGAATAAATATATTACTAATTAAATATATTAATTATTGTGATATTATATATTTCTTTTAAATTTGATGTTTTAGAGTTCAGACTATTGGATTCGTCCTATTTGTCATATTATTTGGACTGCGATATCGCTACCGGATGAACTAGATTCTTAGGGAGCCACCTCGTATGTGGGTACAAATGGTATTAATAACTTTATCTACTATTATGATGATGGCTTTTTACTTCTAGGAGTTGG
Source organism: Salvia miltiorrhiza (assembly GCF_028751815.1). Classification (NCBI taxonomy): domain Eukaryota; kingdom Viridiplantae; phylum Streptophyta; class Magnoliopsida; order Lamiales; family Lamiaceae; genus Salvia; species Salvia miltiorrhiza. Next base: position 33,193,134 of record NC_080387.1, read on the forward strand.
AGTATTTTGTCTAATAGGGATTAGTCAGTCTTATTGGCATAAAACACTCTATATGGCATCTGGATGTACATAACAACAGAATAAGAGATCGAATGCAAACTTTTCACGACATAACTACTGCGCTGCAACTTCAAGGCATGGTGCAAATAAAGAGTAACTCTTGTGACGACAGCTTGAAACAGATGGGTCACAAAAAAATAATTAACAGAAGGCATTAAGAATCACATACATAAATATATAGTTTTCATCAAAGAAAAGCCAAACATCAATTAATTCAAAATGGGTATATACTCTATAATTGGACTACTTTAGGCTCTTTATAAATAACTGAAGTTCATAGAGAAAAATACACAAACTGTTTGAGGATTAACACTTGGAGTGGCTTATCTACTTCAACATCGCCCTAGAGAAATACAACACATAAATAAACATGAGCAATGGACAAAGGTGACTGCAGTACAGATTCAAGAGTTCAAATCCAGTCCAGCAATCACTATTAAGTTTCTCATATCTTGATTTTATTCCCACCCGAGTCCAAACATTCAATCTCACTGCGTTATGGCTCAAATAATAAAATTGAAGTTCAAGAGAAATTTATAGTGAACAAGACATAAAAGAGGAACTTACAACTGCAAAATTATAAAGAACAAAATGGAAACTAATTTGCATGTTATCAAGAACGAAGGTCTATCTTTTTCAAGGCTTAATCAATGCATTTATTTACTATTCAGACACAGACTTAGTAAACTTGTTTAATGTCATAGATTCTTAATAATCTCATAAGGCTTTATCAATTTATGATCAATAATGCATACCGTAAGGTCAAGATAATGACTAGTTCGTTATCTACAGAGGATATACAGTTTTTCTTATATGTAAATAAAATAAACGATTTCAAGCATCTTTGCTTTCATAATGTTTCATGTTGATTAGCCTGCTAGTACTTAAGAATGCAATAATGAAAAAACACAAAAACAAGTCTACATATACTTTTGACTGGTGCAATCTGCTTATTCATCAAAAGAAACTCATTAACAAAATCTCATCAAAAGAAACATAAATGCTAATATCCATTCAATGGTAACACCATCATGAATCTTCTACACTTTACACAAGTATAGACAAATTTAAGCTTCCTTACCACTTAAGAATCTTTGTGTACCATGCGTATGATGTTCCATGATTTCCTAAAAGCCGATCCAATTGGGAAGCACATATCATGTATCTACAAATACACAATATTAACTAACTGACAATAATTAGCGTAATACTATAAAGCAAAAGAGTTACATGATATCGTCACCTGTACGTCGCGAAAGAAAAGGAGCGAGTTACACATCCTTCTGAGATGTGGCAATTGAAATCGATCAGCTGCTCGAAGCATACTCTGACCCCACGAATTGGGATCACGCATGTTGCTCCTAACAATATCTACTTTATCTAATGTTTGAAGCTTTTTGTTATATATAAACCATAGCACAGCCTACAAGATTAGAAAATTGCATAATGATAAATCTTGATTATAAAAGTGCTGCACATAATAAAAATGAATACTGTATTGGGAAGATTAGAAACATACACAGAAAAGATCTGATCCAATATCTGCTTCGAGAACAACATCTGCATCAAGAACATCGCCATTGGAATCACATGCGAGTCTGTGAAGTTGACGACATCGTGTTCTTAATACAGACTCCTCTGCATAGAATCGTTCACCCCCTGCTCGAAAGAATATAGTCCTATCAATTGGCACATCAAGTGCATTGATAAAAACTCCAACTGTTGCTCTAATCTTCAAGGTATCACTTATTCCTCGAGGCATAGAAGCAATCCATGGTTGCAAAAATGGAATACATCGAGACTCAAGTCCAGGTTGGGCGGTAAGGACATTCCTAAATATTAGTCTGTCATGAAATGAAGAGCGCCTCACGTTTGAACCGAGTAAAGGATATGGATGGAGAATCTCAAACGAAACCACCAATTCCACTTCTGATACACTTTCATTCTGAATAGTAAATGCACTAGTCTGATTAATGTAATCAATCTCATCCATTCCCTGAGGATATAAGACGATTCTAAACAAGTGACCAGCCACATCAAATATTTCGCTTCGTGTACATTCCCCCACCGGCATTTTCTTGATAGTTGAGTAATTGTGCACCACATATACATTACACCCTTTTACCATTATTTTGGCCATTGGCTGAAGATGGACAAAAAACAATTGTTAAGAGGCTGGAACAGGTGGTAGAGTTGTCACAATGGAGATATAATATATATATTGAGGGTAGAAGAAACAGAGATCGTCCAAACATCCGATGTAATTTTAATTTCAGTTTTGCCAATTTAATCAGTGAATGCTCTCGTACCCATTCCCTAGTTATCAATAAGCAAAACCAATAAAGAATTTAACAATAAATCACTAATTATCAATAAGCAAAACCAATAAAGAATCAAATAAGAGCAAATGATGACGCGCACAATTTTTCAGATTATAAGAATATGCAACACAGGTTCTAATTGACTGACCGGCGGATGTGTAGTGAGGAGGCGGGCGACGGCGGGTGATGACACGCGGAATCGACGATTGTCGTGATGAGTATATATAGAATCTATCTATTATATAATATAGGATACGTTAATTCTAAATCTTATGTGGCATTCTAGAATCATTCTATTTATAATTTTCTAAATTCTTTATTTTTTGTCTTTGAAATCCAACAAATAAATAAAAACATTACACAATAAATGTATTCGTACTCATTAGATGTTCTAGTGGCACAATTCACTAGAGCGGGCAAAATGACGGGTCGGCCCGGCCCGGCCCGGCCCAACGGGCTTTTCAGATTGACTGGGCTGGGTTGGCCAGGCCCGAATTCTATCGGGCTATCAATTTTCAGACCCAGCCCAGCCTCAACCGGGCTATCGGGCGGTCGGACCAAACCCGCCCAATAATTTCTTTCCACTAAATCCTGTTTTTATTTTTACAAAAAATTAAATAAATTAAAATAAATCCAAATGATAATTATAAATAGAATAAAATGTAACGCCCCGCTTTTCCCTAGCTAAATTTAGAGTAAATTTTGAACTTAACCCTAGCTAAATTTAGAGTAAATTTTGAACTTAGAAGTATGAGACGATTCACGCTGGAGAATAAAAACGAGTTTATTTTAAATTCCAACAAAAAAACTATTTATAAAACTTTTATAAATTTTAATTATTTAAATTTTTGTACATAATATGTATATTTAAATTTGAGTATTATTAAAATTTTACACGAGCATTTTAAATTAGTGATACCCGAATATTACATTACAGATCCAAATTTTTATTTGAAGAGTTTTAATTAGTCATATCATATCATCTCCTACAGCCACCAACTACATCCTCCTACTACCTACATGCTCTTTCATCCAACACTTATGGGCTGTTTGAAAACTTGGTCATGTTTTGGCAGCATTGAAAGGCCCAACTTAAATTTAAGCTTGAAGTCTGATCGAATGCCAATGACTTGAAGTTTATGCGATGTAAAAATGTAAATTTAATGTTTGTCTGATGTTTAGTGGTGCATGGACCCAACGGAACTGACGGTTCGGCCTGGAACCGTCATGGAGGTCAACGGGACCGTTGACCACAGGCCGGCTCCAAAACCGGAACTCCAAAAGCTAAAGGCCGGTTCAAGTTCCATAATTTTTGACCCGCGGCCCACCGGTTCGGCACGGAAAGGAGGGTTGAGGAGCGCCTATGTGACGAGGCTAAGAAAGAGAGCATGGATGAGGTGCGCCGACGTGATGCGGCTATCAGAGAGAGGGAGTTGATGGTGCAGGCTAGGGCGTCGATGATTAAGAAATCAGAAAAGACATGAATCAACACTAGCTTTCTTACCGTAGTAGTGGCCTACGCTTCCTACACTCCGACTTATTTCATCTATTCACACACGTGGTAAGTATATTAAAATAAATATATTACTGATTAAATATATTAATTATTGTGATATTATATATTTATTTTAAATTTGATGTTTCAGAGTTCAGGCTATTGGATTCGTCCTATTTGTCATATTATTTGGACTGCGATATCGCAACCGGATGAACTAGATTCTAAGGGAGCCGCCTCGTATGTGGGTACAAATGGTATTGATAACTTTATCGACTATTATGACGATTTCAGTTGTAGTTTTGTTTGAAACCTCTCGAAACAGTTTTATTGGCTTTTTACTTTGTAGGAGTTGGAGTATTTTGTCTAATAGGGATTAGTCAGTCTTATTGTAAATTTGGTACACTGTAATTATTTGTATCTTTACCCATGCAAATAGACATATTGCACTACAGGTTTGAATTCCATCTTTAGTACATCACATGTGGAATTTTAGCTATATTTAGTTTTTGTAGTCAACTCTATTTTGTTAGGTATTATAACACGAAACACGAAATGAAAGTTCGCCATAGCTTACCCCTAGAAGAGCAAGCTTAGTTTGATTATATTGTAGAGTTATTAGTTTCATTATATTGTAGAGTTTGATTATATTGTAGTCTGATCGAATGCCAACGACTGGAAGTTTATGCGATGTAAAAATATAAATTTAATGTTTGTCTGATGTTTAGTGGCGCATGGGCCCAACGGAACTGACGGTTCGGCCTGGAACCGTCATGGAAGTCAACGGGACCGTTGACCACAGGCCGGCTCCAAAGCCGGAACGCCAAAAGCTAAAGGCCGGTTCAGGTTCCAGAATTTTTGACCCGCGGCCCACCGGTTCGGCACGGAAAGGAGGGTTGAGGAGCGCCTATGTGACGAGGATAAGAAAGAGAAAATGGATGAGGTGCGCCGACGTGATGCGGCTATCAGAGAGAGGGAGTTGATGGTGCAAGCTAGGGCGTCCATGATTAAGAAATCAGAAAAGACATGAATCAACACTAGCTTTCTTACCGTAGTAGTGGCCTACGCTTCCTACACTCCGACTTATTTCATCTATTCACACACGTGGTAAGTATATTAAGAATTAATATATTACTGATTAAATATATTAATTATTGTGATATTATATATTTATTTTAAATTTGATGTTTCAGAGTTCAGGCTATTGGATTCGTCCTATTTGTCATATTATCTGGACTGCGATATCGCTACCGGATGAACTAGATTCTAAGGGAGCCGCCTCGTATGTGGGTACAAATGGTATTAATAACTTTATCGTGACGATTTTAGTTGTAGTTTTGTTTGAAACCTCTCGAAACAGTTTTATTGGCTTTTTACTTTGTAGGAGTTGGAGTATTTTGTCTAATAGGGATTAGTCAGTCTTATTGTAAATTTGGTACACTGTAATTATTTGTATCTTTACCCATGCAAATAGACATATTGCACTACAGGTTTGAATTCCATCTTTAGTACATCACATGTGGAATTTTAGCTATATTTAGTTTATGTAGTCAACTCTATTTTGTCAGGTATTATAACACGAAACATGAAATGAAAGTTCGCAATAGCTTACCCTAGAAGAGCAAGCTTAGTTTGATTATATTGTAAAGTTATTAGTTTCATTATATTGTAGAGTTTGATTATATTGTAGTATGATCGAATGCCAATGACTTGAAGTTTATGCGAGGTAAAAATGTAAATTTAATGTTTGTTTGATGTTTAGTGGTGCATGGGCCCAACGGAACTGGCGGTTCGGCCTGGAACCGTCATGGAAGTCAACGGGACCGTTGACCACTGGTCGGCTCTAAAACCGGAACTCCAAAAGGTAAAGGCCAGTTCAGGTTCCATAATTTTTGACCCGCGGCCCACCGGTTCGGCACAAAAAGGAGGGTTGAGGAGCGGCTATGTGACGAGGCTAAGAAAAAGAAAATGGATGAGGAGCGCCGACGTGATGCGGCTATCAGAGAGAGGGAGGAGAAGCAACAACGCTATAGAGGGAGGTGATGGTACAGGCTATAGCGTCGACGATTAACAAATCAGAAAATATATATATCTACAGTCGCATTCTTACCGTATTATTATTTCTTGGGGTAGTCGCCTACGCTTCCTACACTCGGACTTATTTCATCTATTCACACACGTGGTGAGTATATTAAGAATAAATATATTACTAATTAAATATATTAATTATTGTGATATTATATATTTCTTTTAAATTTGATGTTTCAGAGTTCAGGCTATTGGATTCGTCCTATTTGTCATATTATATGGACTGCGATATCGTGACCTAGATTCTTAGGGAGCCGCCTCGTATGTGGGTACAAATGGTATTAATAACTTTATCTACTATTATGACGATTTGAGTTGGAGTTTTGTTTGAAACCTCCCGAAACAGTTTTATTGGCTTTTTACTTGTAGGAGTTGGAGTATTTTGTCTAATAGGGATCAGTCAGTCTTATTGTAAATTTGGTACACTGTAATTATTTTTATCTTTACCCATGCCTCCTTTGTAGTGTAAATGAGGAATGAGTAAGGGTCATGTAGGAAATGTGGGAAAAGAAAGTAAGGATTTAAAGGGTGAAATTTTGTTTATCCTTCATTTTCTCATGATAAATTTACAACCAAATAGAACACATCCTAAGTGAAAAGAGCAATATTACAACCGACCAAGTCGATTATGGTTTGAGGATCCATTGAAAAGCAACTCATTTTGCCCTTTTCATATCCCGCGCCACGAAGCTATCAATATGCCTGCCATAATAATAATAATAAGGGTTAAGTACCAAATACCCCCCCAACGTTGGGGCCCCTATCGCGTATAGGACCCTATAGTCAGGGTTCGCGCTGTTTACTACCTCAACGCGGCTAAACCTAAGCAAATCCCCCCCTCAAATACCAAATACCCCCTGCATTAAGTCACCGTTGGGGGGGGGTATTTGGTACTTAATACCTGACTATATGGTCCTATACGCGATAGGGGCCCAACGTTGGGGGGGGGGATTTGCTTAGATTTAGCCACGTTGAGGTAGTAAACAGCGCGGACCCTGACTATAGGGTCCTATACGCGATAGGGTTCCCAACGTTGGGGGGGGTATTTGGTACTTAACCCTAATAATAATAATAATAAATTAAGAATGAAAATGTATAATACCCGAGCCCTTCAATCCAACCGGAAAAAGGTTCTTTGAAAGTACTAGTTATAATGGTAGGGCGAATTATTACTAAAGGAATGTTAGTTTTTAAATGTCCAACAACATTTCTCCCATTGCCTTGGTGAATGAATATGTATTTGGCCATCCATACTTTCTTGCTCTGCCACAGTGATACTCAACTTAACTCAACTCAACTCAACATCAGCATATATATATATATATATATATATATATATATATATATATATATAGGGTGCGGTTATAGTGAGAACCACACTTATCGTGAGAACATAAGAACCACTAAAATCAATGCATCTACTATATAAATTAATGCATTCGCTATTAAATTTAATGCATCCGAAATAATGAATTTTTTGCTCCCTTCAGGATTCGAACCCAGGATCTGCATTCATCCACCAAGATGATGCATCCACCGTAGATCTTGATGATCGAATGGTTTAAAATGGTTCTCTGTTCTAATTTTATTTAGTGGTTCTTATTTGAACCTCTCCCTATATATATATATATATATATATATATATATATATATATATATATATATATATAGGGTGTGGTTCTAGAGAGAACTACATTATTTGTGAGAACGGGAGAACCATCAAATCTAATGCATCCACTGTAAAAATTAATGCATTTGCTGTTAAAATTAATGCACTAAAAAAATTTAAAAAAAATGCTCTCTTCAGGATTCGAACTCAGGATCTGCATTCATCCAACAAGATGATGCATCCACCGTAGATCTTGATGATCGAATGGCTGAAAATGGTTCTCCGGTCTTCTTTTATTTATGGTTCTTTCTTGAACCTCTCCCTATATATATATATATATATATATATATAACTTCTCTTTAGTTGAAATTTGACACACCTTTGATAACCTAAATCCTTCATCGTCGATGTAATTTGCTTTTCAAAAGCTCCATCGTTGTGCAACTGCTTTAATATATTGTCAATAATTATTTTCTCTGTCTCAATATTGAGTCCACGTGTCTCATTGAGACTATCACCCAATTTCAATGGCGTCTCCAAACGCAGTCCCTCCTTCTCTCCACATACATATGCTAAATTAAAATTCAACAGACATATAACTTAACTACATCTATAGAGTTTGATACAATATCAATACGAAATTAACTAGAGACCATTACATATGCAAATAATATGCAAATAATGTGCCCTATTTATTTTACCATTGTTGCTTTTTTTGTTATTTTTTATTGGGGGAGAGACTGGGGAGATTCAAATCTTAGATTTCGTTGTTTACTATTGTTCACATTGTTTAGATGTGTCCTTGGAACATTTACCATTGTCTTATTTCATGATGAAGCAATTAATTTTTTATAGCGTTTCGTGGTGGAGTTTGCTATATTAATAAAGAGTAGGGCTATTTGGACAAAATTTGTTCGGACAAAAAAAGGCTAAATGTTTTAAACAATTGATTGATTAAAATTTAGGTTCAAATTTAAAAAGAATTTAGTTAATTTTATTGTTTTCTCCACATTGTACTTTATATATTTTTTAAACATTTTTTTTTAAATTTTTTATTATTTTTTGTAGTTTTTAGACGTTGGAAATAATAAGAATTAAAAAGGTTATTAAATATAACTACCAATTATAATTAAAAAATGTTATTAAATGTTTAATTCTTCAAAGTCAACGTGTCCTGATAATATAGCTACCAATTATTATTGGCAGATAATTAAATAAAGCTCAAACAATTCGCCAATAATATTAAAGTCTTTACGAAAAACAAAATCTAGCGATCAGCGTCTGAAAGCATATTTGACCACACCAGCAATGTGTGTGTTGGGGAAATAATCATCCCAATTTATGGTTTTTGGATCAAAGTAGAATATCTCATCCTCATCACTACCACACCTCTCCTTTATCGCCCTTCTCAATTTTTCTGTGTTCGTATCATCAAATCTGCATATAAACATACATATTACCAAAATAGGTTGATTCACACAACATATATAATGAACTAATAAAATAATTATTTTAAGATAGTAAACATAATTAACCACTACCATGATTTTTCTTTTAAGAAACTAGCATTTCTTACTATTTTACCTAACAATTGACAATTGACCTAGCTCTAATGGTGAATTCCCTCTAAATTATGGCCATTTACAACTAACATAGGCTTAGTTGTGAATTATATATTTGTCTTCAGGAATATTTTTTATTTTTACAATATTAAGTGGCTAGCTAGTTTTATTTCATGTGTTAAGTTAATGTAGATGTATACTTACACTCCCTTGAAGAAGACATAAGGGCTGAAGAGTTGGACCAAACGCATCAAGAAGGCGACCTTTCTAGAAAGATCTAGATAGGTCCCTTGAAAGTAGCCGCAGCTTGCTGCATTTACCAGGCTAAGAATCTGATCACGAGGAACAAAATTCCATAATCAACACACATAAATCATTGAATATTAATTAAATATTTGAATAAAATTTTTAGATGAGCCGAGACGATGATTGAATTTACCTTGAGGGGAATCAAGTAATGAAGTTCCATGTATCTTCGGACAGCAACCTTAGTAGGCAACTGTGTGCCCCTTCTGACAACGACAGGCTTGCCGTCGTTGCCAATCCACGGCTGCTCCGTGAAGAAACGCAGGCCGCAATCTTGGAGGCGCTGATACACCACCGGGTTCGACATCGAAGATCCCACGTGGTAGATCGTTTGCGCTGCTTCGCCGCCGTGTGCTGCCATTGATGCTATCATGGCATTCACCACCATGTCTGCTGGAATCTGCACTAAAAAATATAGTACATGTCCATTAATTAATCATCATTTAATTATATGTATTTGCATCTTTTATATAAGTCTGATTCCAATCTCTTTACTATTATCATGGATTAATTCCGGTGTACGTGTATGATACATGATATGTTTATGTTTTTAGTTAACATATCAAAATATTCATTTTGATGTCGTGAAGATTAAAAAATAATCACAATTTTTTTTAAAATCTTTTTTTGGCTTAAATTAACCCGTTTTACCCGCAATTCACATTAATAAGCCTTAATTCACGATTAATTAGAAGCTTTGTGGTTGTGAGTTATAAGATAAGATATATAGCCAATTTACGACTAAGAAGCCTCGTGACTGTGAATTATTACAAGTTTAAAGTTGTAAGAATGACTATTTTTTTAACCTTAAGTTTTCACCTTTAAAATGATAAAATAGATATTTTATTAATTCGCTTCATAGCTAAATAGTATAATCAACGGATTTAGTAAATGAAAGATAGAAAAAAAGAATTAGTAAAAGAGAAAATAGCATTACAACCGACCAAGTCCATTATAGCTTGAGGATCGCCTGGAAAGCAACTCAATTTGCCCTTTCCATATCCCACCACGAAGCTATCAATGTGTCTGCCAAAATAATAATAATAATAATAATAATAATAATAATAATAATAAATCAAGAATTAAAATATATATTACCTGACCCCTTCAGTCCAACCGGGAAAGGGTTCTTTGAAAGTACTAGTGATAACAGCAGGGCGAATTATTACTAAAGGAATGTTATTTTTGAAATGTCCCAACAACATTTCTCCAATTGCCTTGGTGAATGAATATGTATTTGGCCATCCATACTTCCTTGCTCTGCCACAACCATACTCATGCTCAACTCAATTCAATATCACTATATATATAAACTTTCTCTTTAGTTGAAATTTGACGTACCTTTTGCAACCCAAATCTTTCATCGTCGATGTAATTTCTTTCTCCGAAGCTCCATCATTGTGCAACTGCTTTAATTTATTATCAATAATTATTTTCTCCGTCTCAATCTTGAGTCCAAGTGTCTCATTCAAAGTGTCACCCAACTTCAATGGCGTCTCCAAAATCAGTCCATCCTTCTCTCCAAATACATATGCTAAAATTCAATATATAACGTAACTACGTCTTCAGAGTTTGATAACAATATCCATTTTTGCTTCTTTTTGTTTTTTTATTTGGGGAGAAACAATGAAGATTTAAATCTTAGATTTCGCTGCTTAAAATTTACCGTTCACATCGTTTAGATGTCTCTTTAGGACACTTGGGACATTTTACCATTGTCATTTTTCATGACGAAGCAATTCATTTTTTTTTAAATCTGTAATAAAACATGACTTTATTCCAAATACGGACTTTCTCAGCTTTAACGTGACATTGGGACATCAATTCTGAACCTTGGGCATTAGTGTTAGCATCTCTAAAAGAGGGAGATGCATCGAATTAATTCCAATATATTCTATTTTCATGTGTTTCACACAACAACGTGCTACGCGAATAAAGTGCTATTAAACGATTTGACCGAATCATATACCAAAAAGAAAATTTATAAATTATTATTATTATTAAAACAATAAAATAATGAGTAATGCTAAATAAACAGCCACATTGTGGCTACCCACAATTTACTTAAGTAGAAAATAATTTAATTTATTTAACTTTTTTTAAAATAAAAATAAATTTAGTCATTTTATCATATTATCTACATTATAGTAATTTTTTTGCAATTTTTTGGTAACTTTTTTATTTTTATTAAAAAAATAAATTAAAAATAAAAAATGCAAAAAAAATTTAAAAAAATAAGTACAATATAGAGAATATAATAAAATAACTAAATCTTATTTTTATTTAAAAAATAAATTAAATAAATCAAGATTATCCTTATTATATTAGTGTGTGGGTGGCCACAATGTGACTGCATAGATTTATTGTAAAATAATACCGAATCATATATCAAAACGAAAAATAATAAATTATTATTATTATTATTATTATATAGTTGAGTCAAGGGTATGCAGACCGGTGGAAACGTGGAGGAAGACACTCAATTGACTGCATTTAGTCACAAAACTCAAAACATTGGCAGCTCCAATTGTATTGATTTCAAGCGCAATATCATATCTGTCACAATTACAAATAAAATCATTGCATAGTTAATATATGTAATCAATGATATAAAGTAGCGTTAGAATTAGGATTACAAGTTTCGCCAGTCAAACATTTAATATATTCCATTTAAAATTATTTAATTAGACAAATATAAGAGAACTCTTGTTTTTTTTTTTTCCTATTGTTGAATTGGGTATTACTAGTATAGAATATTTTATTGCATTATAGCACTACTCTTTTAGAAAATGGAATCAAAATCAAAATAAGGCAATACCTCTCATCAAAATTAGTAGTTGCAGCACAGTTGATGACGACGTTCACTTCTTCAAACAGCTTTTTCGAAGTGGAGCTTTCTAATCCCAAGCAATCACACGTGACATCACCGGATACCACCATCACCTTTTCTTGGATAAAGGAGTTCAATTTTGCCCCATATTTCTCCCTTACTACCTTAAACAACTCATTCCCCATCACCTTCAACATTAAAATTAAATTTTCTTTAATTTATAGATTATGTTCAAATGGATGGTGTAAAAGTCCTACCTTGAGGGTGACCATCATAAATTGAAACTACCTAAAATGTGTAATTACTTATTTTTGAGTTTTACTTAAAGCTGACAAAATAGGCTTGATCCAGTCCAATGAGCTCAAAGAATTTCATCTAGATGGAATTTTGGGCGGGCCTGATCCAGCCTAAAACGGTAAAAAAAAAATCTGAGCCCTAGACAGACATGAAAATTTTGTACAATAAAAAATATCTCGAACCTAATAAATATTATTATATTCAACTATTTAGATATTCGAGTAGAGCCACCCAACGCGATTTTGGAAACTTGGATAGGCTCGAATCTTTTGTCACCTCTACGAAATACTATATACTTCGTCCTTTTCAATTTAACTAGTGTTATACCCGTGCTTCGCACGGTACGAATATTCATACGTATTTGCGAAGTATAGTAGTAGTACTATAGAATTGTAAAAATATATATTAAGTGATATATACAAAACATAATAGAAAGAAATTAAAGAAAATTAATAATTTATATTACATAATACAAAAAATAGGAATTAAAATAATAAAAGACTTTCATATCATACAATTCATATTAAAAGACGACAGCACGACACAAATATAATGATATACATAGAATATTAAATTAGTGATAGTGACTATATCTCTTTAAAAAATAAATAAGAGACAATTTGTTATTTTCATATATTTCTTAAAATTATTAATTTTTACGAATTAAAATAGTAAAAATTAAGTCCAATTTCAATATTAAAATATAGAATAAAATAACATGTTTCCTTAAGATCAACAACATTTTTTCTTAAGTCCCCAAGGGGACTCCAAGCGGTGCGACCTCCTGGTTGTGAACTGTGAGGTCTCGGGTTCAAATCTCATTGCTCTCCCTCTCCAACTCCCCTAAGTCAAAAAAATAAAATAATAAATTTTTTCTTAAAACAAAATTTAAAATATAGAAAAAATAAAACACGCACAGACTTATAACATCAATAATTCTACATTATACTAAATAAAGTAATTAAAAATTTGTTAATTTGCAATTAACAAATCTTTATGTTGTACATATATTAAATTTGCAAGTACACGTGTTTATCATCTATTTTTATTATGGCAAAATATAAATTAATCTTGTATTTGTATTACCATTTTGCAATTAGACGTACTATTCTCCATGGTTTTTGTCACTTTTTTACAAAACATCATTACTATAACTTTCCACAATATGGCTAAGTAAAAACATTCAATACCATAATGTTTTTAAATATTTTTAAATTATGTTTACAGTAATAATACATAAATATGCACCTCATAAAGAGATGCCATATGCGCAATACAAAGGGATATACTAATTTCATATACTAACAATTAATAAGATTAATGAATTTTTGGTACATTTAATGATGTAGTAACTAATAACAGCCCATTATACTTTCGATAATGAAGCTAATAAATATACTAATTTGACAATGAAATAAGGAGATGCAGATTAATGTAACCTATACTTAAGTTGGAATAAAAATTATTTCAAAATATATAATACCATTGAACTTTTTTATTTAGGTGCATAATTATGATAAAATTATCTTAAAAACTACAACAAACAACATAATCTAGTCGTGGTCTCTTCCATTAAACAAAGTAGTCAAATATAAATTACAAATTTCGAAAAACTTCTTTATAAACTACATTATCAGTACTATTACATTCTTCATCACTATCACCACATACCAATATTTTCAAACCTTGTCGACTGGTGACCCTTGAGATAGCAACATAAAGTTGACCATGGCTGAACACAGGTTTCTTCAAATACAAGCCCACATGTGCCAATGATTGTCCTTGACTTTTATTAATGGTCATTGCATATGAAACAACCAATGGAAATTGTCGTCTTTGAAATTTGAAAGGCAATCTTATATCAGAAGGTATCATATTGAGCCTAGGGATCAAAACTAATTGGCCAACATTGTGACCACTTAGTAATTTTCCCTCCAACATATGAGAACCCAACCTTGTAATCACAAGTCGAGTGCCATTACACAACCCATTATGATGATCAATATTTCTCAACAACATTACTGGAGTCCCAACTTTCAAGAACAATTCATGATTTGGTAAACCAGAACACTTCAAACTATTCAAAAACTCAGGAGTGTGAATATCGTTGATCAAGCTGCTACCTGAATCAGATCTGCAAGAACTGTTTGAGCTAAAGTACATTTTACCATCTCCACCCCTGAAATTAATCATGTATTCATTAATGGAATGAACTACATCTAAAGTAGGAGCAAGTATTGCCCTATTATCCAAGTAAGACAAATCAGAGTTATCACTATGGAACAACGGATATGTGCTAGATACGATAGTTCTTAACGGATCATCATTACTCTTAAGCACAATATCGTCAGGTAATCTAATCACAGAAACACCATCACCACAACTCCCAATTAATCCATCTCCAACATCAGCTATCCAACTCGAAAATTCTTCCAATTCAGTGGCCATATTCTCAGACACTTGTCGTAAACGCATATTCTTTGTCAACCTCAACACTTTGCAACTGTTCCAAAGGTAAGATGAATTGATCGTTGCATTAACTATATCATGCCTATTACCTTTAGGGATAACAGGTAATATTTGCCGAAAATCACCACCAAGTACAACAGTTTTACCACCAAATGGCACATCTAACCTTGATTCATCACGAACTCGCATTATATCACGAATACTTCTGTCTAATGCTTCAAAACAATACTTGTGCACCATAGGAGCTTCATCCCATATAATAAGCTTTGCCATCAAAATTAGCTCTGCCAACGGACTTCCTGGTTTTATATTACACATAGAATCCTCATTAATACTAATAGGAATCTTGAAACGTGAATGCGCTGTTCTTCCACCTGGCAATAACAATGAAGCAATTCCACTTGATGCAACATTCAAAACAATTTCCCCCTTTGAACGAATAGCAGCAGACAATGACTTCCATATAAAAGTTTTTCCAGTTCCTCCATACCCATACACAAAAAATATACCACCAAACTCAGATTCCACTGAAGTCATAATTGTATTGTAAACTCCATGCTGCTCATCAGTAAATTTCTCAAGATATTCAAGATGATCTTTAGCCAATTGTTCACGATCATATGCTAACTCATCATAGATCAACCTATCATTGCTCATATCCAAGAATTCCGAAGATGGAAATGGCATTGTTTCAAAATCACGCAAACTCTTACCAAGCTCACCCAATAACTTCTCAATTTCAACCAATGTAAAATTTTGAATTTCAATATCTGTAAGCTTCAAATCTACACAAAAATATTTCCAAAATAAAAGGAATTAGTTGCAAAATAATATAGAATTACATTTAATAGATATACTTATAATTCATATTATTTTAATATTTTTCATCAAAGTACACTTTTGAAACCTATCCTAAACAGACGGTACACTACATTTGCACAAAAAATATCTTTAATTACGCTACATTTTTACACACTTGCCAATAATATATATATATATATATATATATATATATATATATATATATATATATATATATATATAGGGGGTCGCGCCAATGAGACCCCCTAATTTTAATGAGATCTAGAGCACGATCTGGTGCGTTTATTTTATCAATCCTATGGCTGATATTGTATCTGGAGGGAGAATTTTTTTCACAGGTTTCGAATCCTAGAGGAACCAAAAAATTTTAAATTTTGTTATTCAACAGTTTATACTGCATTGTTCATCAGTATATACTGCCTTGTTGATCAGTATATATGTCTTATTCATTACCAATTATTTAAATTTTATTTTTCATCAGTATATACATTTTGTTCGTTAGATATACGTCTTGTTCATTAATATTATATGTCTTATTCATTATCCTCAGTGTTTCACGAAAAATAGGGGATCTCACTGGAGCGCGCCCATATATATATATATATATATATATATATATATATATATATATATACAAACAAATATATATACATATATTTAAATAGAAGTATTACAGGCAGACATACTTGATGAAAAATGAATTGCATATGATACTAAACTTGATACCAACAAATATTATTTAGCTTACTAAATAATAAAATATTATAATATATATTTTTTACAATCACCATATATATCCCTATTTTTAATTAATGCGTTCACTTATAGATCAATTTTAAATGATTGAATTATGTTTCAATATTTTTAAAATATGGAATTCTATTTATGCTATCAAATTATATATCAATAGTTTAATTATTCCACTTTTATAAGTCATTTTTCAATATATAATATAAAAACATACCATATATTTTCAATGTATATACATTCACATATTCATATAAATTTACTCATTATTATCACAAAAGGAGTGCTTTAACTAATAACAAAGCATCATAAAAACATACCTGGATATCGTAATACCAATCTCTGTTGATATAAGATATCATCGCCTAATAAATTCCAAGTACTGCTCCACACATTTTCAGGCCGACTCATGGAACTTGAAGTAAGCAACGTCACAAATAACCTTCTCAAAGATGAAGCAGAAGCCCAATTACTTGCTTCAACAATCCCATCAATATATTCTTTATCATCTTCTAACAAACCCAAAGCATAGCAAGCCTCACGAAATGTTGAATATTGTACACCATTTACACATCTAATATCCTCATAAGAAGTCGCACCTCGAACAATATTCAACAAACATCTTAAGTAAAATGATTCACCCGAACCTGGTGGAACATAATACAATCTACCTATAGAAACTCCTTGTTTCCTTGGTTCCCATCTCCGATGATTTTCCGTAATTTTCCAAACAAATTTTGTAGGAAATTCAGGATATGTAAACTCCTTAGCTTCTGCATACATTTTGTTTGCTTCAAACCAACCTAAGAACATACTTTCATGAATAGTTTCCCTATTCAAAATATTTTCAAGCCGATCTGCCTCTGAAAATATAACCGCATGCTCACCAGGTAAATGGTAACTCAATCTCTCCACAGAAGGTTTTTTGTATTGGATTTCAAATCCAAATACTCTCCAAGCAGCTTCACATGGTGAGATGTATCTACAATCATAATACTGATTCACCTCATCTATGCCCCTCCCTTCATCATCTTCTTCGCTTGAATTATAAAATGATGCAGTAACACGATCATTGCCTTTATTAATATACTTGAATAAATACTTGATCGATCGTGATTGATTACACCATTCTACATTAATATGAGCACCATACTTCAAAAGCAAACCACGATTGTGAGGCACAACATATCTATTGTCCAAAGATATACCATTCTTCAATATAACGCGCCCATTATTCCGCCTTCTATATACAGGATATCCGTCATCATCAACAGTTGTTGCATCAACATATTTCTTTGGAAAATACTTCGTACAACGACCATTCATCATACACGGCGATGAAATTCTGAGGGCACCACATGGACCATGAACCATGAATTCTTTAACAGCTTCATAATATTGAGCATCATCTATTGGATCTGGAATTTCCGCTGAAATGATCTTATCTATATCTTCAGCATCAGGATGTTTATCCTCTTTTGCCATAAATAGCAAAATATGCGCATGTGGCAATCCTCGTTTTTGGAATTCAATTGTGTAAACAACTAAGAAAAGAAAGTTTAATTTAGAATATATATTGAATTCATGAAAATATATGTATAAAGAAAATAATCTATATAAATACCTGCTCGGACCACACCGAATACTCGATCATTGCGAACACTATGAATTAGATTGTCTAACTTTATTTTGAAAACTCTGGAAACTATATCGGGCCGATCCTCTGACTTTAGACCTTTAGCATCAAGATATCTAACTAACTCTGGCCACTTTGGATTGCAAGTAAAAGTGATAAACAAATCCGGATATCCAGCCCAACTACAAATAGTCATAGCATCTTGGTAATTTTGAATCATATATCGTGCACCACCAATGAAAGAAGACGGCAAAATCACTCGTTTTCCCTGCATAGCTGGATCCCTCTCACCTCGTATCAAAGCATCTGCTAAACCTTTATACATATCACATCGCAATTTATTTTGATTATAACGAAAAAAGTTCAATCTACCAGCTTCCACCATAGTGTAACTATCAACAATAAACTGCTGAAACAAACGTCGACAATAGAACAATATAGAAAATTCTCCACGTCTTTCATGCAATCGATAGGCCAAAAATTCCTTCACACTTATTTTCTTCCGCGAAAATTTGCTTTCTTCAACACCCTTTGCAAATGGAATGTCACATTTATACCCATCTTCTCCATATGGAAACAACAATGGATATTGTAATGCAAGATACGATGGATGAAGCTCATTAATTCGTTTCAATTTTCCACTCTTGAACTCAATAACAATATCTCTATTGCCCATTGAATCATCTATGTCTCCAACAATAAGTGCAGCTACTTCGGACGTAGACGGCAAATTATAAGTTCGAGCATCTTTCCCTCTTTCACTAATCAATCTCAATTTCACATCTGGCTGGATTGCATCCCTTAATCGATCCTTAGCCATCCTAAATGACTTCGCCAACACATTTTGTTCATCAAGCATTGCTTGCAAATCACGCACAATTTCAGTATGTAATTCATTAAAATTTCCAACATCCCTGAAACAATATTAAAATACTATAAATATAAAGTAATTACATGTATAAAATATTGTAAAAAAAAAACCACAAATGAAATAAATTACCTCACTGAAAGTATTCTATTGTGAACTTCATTATCTGTGTCATAGATATACAACTGCGCAAACTTTGGAGGACAACCTTCCATAGGCATCAAACTACCAATGAGATGATAGTTTTGCCCATGCAATCGAAAAATCGGAGGGGTATTGCCTTGATTTATCGAGTGATCAATTTTACCACCCATTGATGTGAATCCAAACATATTATTATAAGATCTAATATTTTGGAGATAATGCTTACTTTTGGCATTATTTCCAAAAATAAGATCATATAATACTTTTGGCGGACACATAGCTTTTGGAAGTTCAATTTTTCCATGCATGCAACACAATGAATATTTGGGTTTTGTAAAATTAACAGTCTTCGCCAATCTTTCTTCATACCAAAAAAATGCAAAACAATGTTCACATTCATGAACAACATCTCCAATATCCCAATATTCTGAAGAAAAAAAAAATCAAAATATATTTGTCAATATAAATAACTCGAAAGTACAAAAATAAGTTAAAAGAAAATGCAAAGCACTATCATACTTATTTTCAAAAAGCAACTAAAATATAAGTACCCAATCGGTAAAAAAACTTCTACTCAAATAGCATTCACTAAATTATTCATACAATGTATGCTATCATTCATATATTTTAAAAAAACTATGTACTTACTTATTGTAAACATATTTGAATTTCATAAGTTGTACTCCTTAATATAAAGAATTACCTAAAAATATAATACACTTGCTTAATATGTTCACAGTAAGCAAAATTGGAATCCTTTCAAAGACTTGCAATAGTATTACACAAAAATAACTAACATAATATAAATATAAATTAAAATTTTAACACACACACACACACACACACACACACATATATATATATATATATATATATATATATATATATATATATATATAAATTACTTTTGAGGCATTAAAGAATTACTACTAAACAATGTAAACTATATATAAAACATGATAGAAACATAACATATATAAAAAATTAATCGATAAATATATATAAACTCACAAATTATAGGAAACATATGTTCTTTATATATATATATATATATATATATATATATATTCATTTGTAAACAACACAACACTTATAAAATTAAATATTAATTGACATGTATATATAGATAACATCATTATAAATTTATACTACTAAACAATAACTAATCACCTTGACTTTCAACTTTCTTCTTCTTGCGACGATCAATAATGGAATTATCACTTGGAGATGAAGATACACAAAAAGATCTCTTTTGCTTTTTAAATTTATCAATAATGATAAATTTCGAACCATTGTCTTCAAAATCAACAACACTATCTACATTCTCCACAACATTTGAAGAGATAGACCTTTCAACATCTACAAATAATGACAACACAAAATAAGAATTTTATAAGTTAATCGCTTTAAATTTAACACTGAAGTATACATATTTTAGCAAATCTGGCATAAAAATATAATATAGAATAGTTGAATATATCAAGAATTTTCGACATAAATTTATTAAAATTAAAAAGTCTGTTATTCATTTTCACAGACACACACAAACACAAAATAATATAATAAACCCTAATTAACTAAAACTTGTTTTTCATAGTGATTGGACAATATACATATAAGTATACTGTATAAAAAATTATAGTATAATAGTTTGATATGCGTGTATATATATATATATATATATATATATATATATATATATATATATATATACACACACTCAATTTAATGTCACATTTGAATTATCAGTTTAACTTTGTTGTATATAAATTACATAGTTTCATATATGTGTATCAATACTTATGTTGTTTCTAATTATTTTTTAAATGATAATACTTCTGCTATTTTTGATTAAGTTGTTGTTCATAATAGATAGTTACGTATATTGGAATTGAACAAATAATGCAAAATATTCAATAATCCACGTATTTTCATACGAATCAACAACTCACATTAATATGATAATTTTGAACACAGTGTTTGATATATAAATTGAGATAAATGGTGATAAATAAAACTAAGATAAATAATACCTAGCTAAATACTATATACTTCGTCCTTTTCAATTTAATACACCACAAACAATAAAATAGGTTAGAGAAATTAATTTTTTGTTAGGATATAATTGTCCAAAAAATAAGAGAGAGCGAAAAGTTTACCAATTTTTTGAATATCTTTATTCAACATTATATATATTTTATTCATCAATATATATTGTCTTATTCATTAGTCCCGCATTTCACGAAAAATAACAATTTCACTAGAACTCAACCGTATTAATAGATTATAAATGCTCCACAAATCTTACTATCTTCGGCCTATTAATAATAATTTACTTTCAATTTTTGTCTGTTATATTAATAATGGTTCATTCCAAAAAAGGAAATCACTTTCACTCACAAAACGTTCTGGGATCCTCCACTTTCTATCAATTTTATCCTTAATCACTCTTATTCTTAATAATTGTGCTAAAATTATGAAGCATATTTATTGAGACAAAGGAAGTATTAATTAGCAGAGGTCATATGATTCCTTCCTAGATGTAAAAGGTTAAAAATGGTAAAAATGACATACTTATGACACATAGAGAGGATATATTTTTATGATATTGCCAATCGCACATAAAAGGTCAAAACATGTAAGTAGTATAGACCTACATATACATATTCTGAGCTCAAAGTCAAAGTCTTTTAAGGTCCGCAACTTTGGTCGTTTTGAAAATGTTGGACAAATTTTTTTCACTACAAAAAAACGCGTATTTACCGGCGAAATCTACCGGCGGCGATTTTGCCGTCGGTAGCTAACGGCGGCACGACGGCGGCATTCCAGGCGACCCGTACTCTCGAATATACCGGCCAGTTACCGACGGCAAACTTGCCGCCGGTAGATAACGACGGCGATGCCGCCGTTAATGTTAAAATACGCATTAAATAATTAAATTAATACAATTAACGACGGCAAATTTACCGCCGCTAGATAGCGACGGCATTTGCCGTCGGTAATCTTTAAAATATAGGGCAGCGGGTTTGCAACTTTTTTCAGTTTCTGCGCCGCAACCCCCCACGCGAACAGAAAATAAACCCCCCCCCTGCTGCTCTTCCTTCGCCGTCGCCGCCGCCGCCGCCGACCGCTGACCGCCGCCGACCCAGCAGGTAACTCTCTCTCTCTCTCTCTCTAGATCTATATATATATATATATATATATATATATATATATATATATTTAATTAATTTTAATTATATATATATAATTATATAATTTCACTTATATTATTTATTGTAGTTCGACGACCTCGTTTCACCGCCTTCTTCACGACATCCACCGGAAACCACCACCGTACGCTCTCTAATTTATTTATTTAATTATTTAATTATGAATTTATTTATGTATTTAATTATATATTAATTAAATAGATTTATTTGTTATATATAGTTAATTAATTTATAATAGATTTTGTTTATAACTAAATTATATGAAGCATGATTAATTTTAAATTATATTAATCCATTTAATATATGATGTTGTTAGTTTAATTTTAAATTATGAAGCATGATTAATTTTAAATTATATTGTAAGTTGTTAATTTGTTAGAATAATTTATATATGTTGGATAATTTTGTTAAATTAAATGTTATGTGCTATGTGTTTATGAAATGTTATATTATTATATATATATATATATATTGTGGGATAGATTTAATCAATTTCCTAAGGATCTTCTCCCTTTGGGATAGAAATTGATTATTTCTTAAGGATCTTCTCCCTACAAATGATTGTTTTTAATTTAATTACCATGATTTTTATTGCTTTTATTTGTATTGTATTATTGCTTCGACATTGGGGGGTCGTGTAGACCTAGTATAGGCTTAGTAAATTAGGACCACTATGGTCACTATAGTTGCTGGTAGAGTCGAGCACTTGGTAGTTAGGATAGTGGGGTTATGCTGTCGAAATTTTGTTAGATTTCAAGTAATTTATTATGTTTTATTTGTTTTTTTCAATTAGAATTTGCAAGAATGAGTGATAATCGTACGTGGATGTACGCGAGATACAATGATCGTACCGCATTTGAAACGGGGCTTGAGTTTTTCCTTGAGTGGGCGTTCAATCAAACGGCGTACACAGATGGACAAGGTAACATTAGGTGCCCGTGTAAGAAGTGCAAGAATCAAGCGTATTTAGATGTACCTACGGTCAGAGAACATGTTAGTAGGCGTGGATTTGTCCTGAATTACAAAGTTTGGGTTTGTCACGGGGAAGCACCGCTGTCTATGCCGAGAGAACATGCTATAATGAATGAGGATGATGGATTATATAATAACTACGAAAGGATGGTGCATGACCATGCTGGACCTAGTAATTATCAAGATCCTCCAAATCTGGAGCAGCCGCCCAATAATGACGCTCAACAGATTTATAATATGTTGGATGCAGCGGATACTCCATTGTACGCAGGATGTGACACGTACTCACAATTAAGTTGGATGACTCAATTCATGAGCATAAAGACTGAAAGCCACATGTCAGAGAGGACTTACAATCAGATGTCTTCGATGATGAAAGCTGCTTTACCAGAGGGTAACAACTGTCCAGAAGACTTCTATAGTACGAAAAGAAATCTACGTGGTTTGGGTTTGCCAGTAGAGAAGATCGATTGCTGTGTTAATAACTGCATGTTGTATTGGGGGGAAACTAGTGAGCTACATAGTTGTATGTTCTGTGACCAATCACGATATAAGGACAGCTTGCGTGCATCTGGGAGTCGCAGAAAGAAACAAGTGCCCGCTAAACAGATGCACTATTTTCCCTTGACGCCCCGATTGCAGAGATTGTTTGCATCTCCTGCAACTGCTGAACATATGCGGTGGCATGCGACCTCCACAGACGATGGGATAACTGCTGAAATTAAATTAATATATTGACTAATATAACTTATTTATCTTATATAAATGCATATACAGAGCTTGGATCCTGGTACTCCCCAGGATGCACCGAACTATGCCACCTTCCTCCGCCTCCACACGTACGCCGACGGAAGTTATACGTCGGAGAGAGATGCTAGAATTGACGTAAGTGTTTAAGTTTATTCAAATATTTAGTGAATGTATTTATTTTCTAACAATTATGCATTGTTATGTATGTATTAGGCCGAGGTTCATCGACTGGCCGCTGCCACAGGACGACAGGAGCGGCTAGACGAGGTGTATTTGGAGGTGGTGCAAATTGATAGGTCACGGATCTACGGCGTCGGGAGTGCCGGGCAGAGTCAGGCTAGTAGGGGGTCTATCCGCAGCACGGGCACTTCTGCGGTGTCTCAGCAGCTTTATGAGACACGGATCTCCACGCTGGAGGAGCGATTGGCGGCAGAGCAAGCACAACGCCAACAGATAGAGGAGCGCATGGCGGCAGAGCAAGCAGAACGCCAACAGATGCAGGACCGCGTGGCTCAATTGGAGGCGTTTATGAGGATGTATAATGCTCCGCCACCTCCACACCCTGATGCCGATGATGATGATGATGATGATGCTTAGACTTATGTTTATGTTTTCAAACAAAATTACATTTGCACTTTCTTTTCAAATTTATGTTTTATTGAACTATATATTTCAAGTGCTTTAATTATTAAAACTATAAATGTTTTATATATTTATGGCAATGATGATGATGATTGCATTTAACATAAACAAATAAATTCAAATCACATTATAATAACCAAATTAAAACACTTTTGGTGTATTAATGTAAAAAAAAAAAAAAAAAAATTAATTAATTAATTAATTAATTAATTAATTATTAAATATTAATTAAATATTTTACCGACGATAAAAATAAGGACCGAAACGAACTCGCTCACTAATTAACAACATATTTAAGGTATTATCTCCACATATTCAAAGATTATAATTATATGAGTGAGTATATAGCATTTAAATGAATTAATAGATGTAGATATATCAATAATACGAGTGTTCTGTACTGGTGATCACTCGAAAAGAATTTCAAAGTTAAGCGTGCTTGACACATAGCACAAGCAAGATAGGTGACCCACTGGGAAGTCGGGTCGCCGACTGGGAAGTTCGTCTAAAGTATGCAATACCGTATAAATACGGAAATAAATTGTGGATATACAATATACAATAAAATAAATAAATAAATAAATAAATAAATAAATAAATAAAATAAAAAAATAAAATAAAAAACATTACCGTGGGCAAAACGCCGTCGGTAGTTACCGACGGCAATTTCCCCTCGGTAAATACCCGGCCATCCTCCGGCGTGACCCACCGGCCGGCGGCAGTTTTTTACCGACGGCGATTCGCCGCCGCTAGTTAGCGGCGGTACTCGCCGTCGGTAGTTTTCCGGCAGGGTCAGCCGGACTCCGGTGGCTCTCTACCGACGGCAAAATAGCCCTCGGTAACTAGCGGCGGTGTCTGCCGCCGCTATTTCTCCGGCTATTCTCCGCCGTTTAACGGCGATAATTCCGGCGGCATCGCCGCCGTTAACTGCCGACGGCGGATGTTCGCCGCCGTTATTGTCGTTGCCGACGAACCATTTAGCGGCGGGAGATTGCCGCCGTTATCGCCGCCGGTAACACTATTTACCGGCGGCCGTCTTTTTTTACCGACGGCATTTAGCCGTCGGTAATCAGCGCTTTTTTTGTAGTGTTTGGGCTTCCAATTGTAGGACAATTTTTTAAAAATTCGGCATCCGTAGGACAAACTGAGCCCGGTCGTTGATTTTTTGAAAATTTGTCCTGCAATTCCAAGCCTGAAAAAAATTGTCATACATTTACAAAATAGCTAAAATTACGGGCCTAAAAAAACTTTGGGCTCTCAAATTTAATTTAATTCATCATATTTTATTTTCCTCCCAATATATTATGTTCATATTTTAAAGTTCTTTATCTCTCTTAAATATAATTCGTACTATTTTATATAAATATGATAGAAAAAATAATTTGAAGTAATTTGTCTAAAATGTAATTAAAAAAAACTATGCTTTGTGCCATGTGGTGGTAGCATCCGAACTAGCAATTTATCTAAAATATTGTACTTACCTTTATTAGTAAGAGTCAACACATATGTGTATGCAATTACACATAGTGCAAAACTAACAAATTTTTAGATAACCCATAAATCTCAAATACTGACCAAGTTAAATAGATAAAATACTTTGCTCAAGTTGTTGGCTTCACAAGCACAAAAAATAAATAGGGGAAGAAAAAAGTTACTAATATATATGAAGAAAGGTTATATATACATTGGGGTCAAAACACCCACTTAGATCAAACTTTGTATTATAGTAAAAAAGTCAAAATTTTAATTTGAAATTAATTCAAATTAATTTCAAAATTGAGTGCTAATTTTGTAGTTATTATAAAATTAAAGATTTATTTATAAATTATATTTTATCTGTTTTTTATTTTATTTCTATCTAAAATTGTAAAATTCGACTAATTTTATGTAAATATTTGATTTGAAATGTAAAAGTTATATTTATTTAAAAATTAAAATTTAAAAAAAAAATCTCTCTACTCTCTCATTTTTTTAGGCTTGAAACTTTAATCGTTTTGTAAATGTAGGACAAATTTTCAAAAATTCGGCGACAAATTGAA
This sequence comes from Salvia miltiorrhiza, assembly GCF_028751815.1. NCBI lineage: Eukaryota > Viridiplantae > Streptophyta > Magnoliopsida > Lamiales > Lamiaceae > Salvia > Salvia miltiorrhiza. The sequence goes on from NC_080387.1 coordinate 33,220,003, forward strand.
CTCGATCGACAAAATTTTTGAAAATTTGTCCTGCAATTGTAAAGTGTAAACCCACAAATATTTGTCCTACATTTGCAAAACGGCCAAAATTACGAACCTACAAATTTAAAACTTTGGGCTCACGTATACTCGATCAAATAGTTGCACATACAAACATACCTCAGTGTTGAAACGATGCAAAGCTGATGTAGAATCTGCAGCCCTCAAAAGAAGATGCAACTTTTTTACATTTGGTTGAACCCTCATTACCTTCTCTATGAAAACTGCACAAGCAGATGAGTGAAAAATCTATGTATGTTGAGAGAGAGAGAGAGAGAGAGAGAGAGAGAGAGAGAGTACCCTTTGCAAGAAAGCCAGAGGCACCAGTGAGAAGGATGCTTTTGTTTTCAAGAAAGTGAAGAATGCTGTGAAATTCCATTCCAATTAGTTCAAGAATGAAGTGATGATCTTTGTTGTGAATGGGCGATAAATATATAGAGCGAGAGAAAGAAAGATAAAAGGGAACAGAACACGTTGGTTTCACGGAAAAAAGTGAGGTTCTCAGTTCTCACATATCAATTTTGTTTATTCATGAGCGAGTATAATTTCAACCTTTTCAATTAATGAGAAAAAATAGGAAGTTGTTTCTGGGACCACGTTATTCCTTTGGCCTTTTGTATAATACGGAGTGCATTTTTAGTGTTTTTTGAGTATTGTTTGAGTGATTTTTTCTAGCGGGCCGGCTAGTTTAGGTTTATTACATTTTAATTAATTACTCACCCCCTTCATAAAAATTACTATAATTTTATTAGAGGTAAATATTAAAATAAGCCATTTTACTTCAGTAAAAGTTATTTCTAACCATAAAATTAATAATATACTAATAATAACCACTCTTACCATAATACCCTTTTATTATTTTATTTTAAAGTTCATCAATTCTTTAAAACTCTAAAAATTAATCAAATAAAAAGAATAAAATGAAAAAATTTAAAACTCTCAACCTATGATGCACGGATTCTTCAAAAATTAGTATGTACGGCGAATCGGATTCTTTTAGGGTGCGATTCTCTCGGATTCTCGTTGGATTCGCACCCGATTCGCCACGTGGCGTATCTTTTAAAACAATTTATAAAAATAAACCGGATTCGCAAATTCCATAGACGAAATTCACGTATCTTGTGCACGAAAGACCTACACAAGGTTATTTTGATAATTTTATTTTCAGTTATGACTTATATATTGGACTAATAATATTTGAATCGTTATATTGTTGCTCAATTAACTTATATAATTGAAAATGCTTAACGTTTGGGTAAAATAAAATGTAAATTACATATAATTAATTTAAGAAAATTTAAATTGTAGTATATATTTTATAAGCATTATATATCATAAAATTTTAATAATTAGATATATCATTGCCGAATCACACCATATAATTTTTAAAAACTCGTATCCCCGTACTCGTATCGTATCGCCCCCGCATCCGCACCTCCGTACCTATGCAACATAGCTCTCAACCCCCAAATCATCGTCACCCCCAACCCAAATCCCATCCTCCTTCTCCTACTCAGGCTTTGCACAGCTGTAGTTGGTGGGCGTTATCGCCGCCGCCGCGACCACCATCAAACGTCTACATCTTGATTTTTCCACTCGTCCTCTACGGTTCACCGACCTGTTTTGCGGCGGGCAATTGCTAAAATCTACAACTTCGGCGAAAAAAGAAGAATTGATGTGGGGGTGGTGGAAGGGGATGGAGAAGGTGCGGTTGCCGACGGTGGTGAAAAGTACAAGAAAGTGAGAATTAAGGCGGTGAAAGTTATTAGTTGCAAGAGTATACGATTTCAATGAAGAAGAAATTGGGGGACAGATGGGGTGGGAGGGGGGCAAATTAGGCTCCCAGTTTCTTGTCAGATGTGGGTCCCCTTCCTTTTTAATTTTTTTTCATTTTCTTTATCGGTAGTTTCACTTTTTGTTTTGTGTATATTATTTTCAGGTTTAAAATTAAATATAGAGTTTTATTATATTATGTGGGACCCTATATAAAAGGTAAGAAATTGGTTTGTTATTGGAGAAGATGGTGGAGAAAAAAATAAATGAGTTCTAAAACTGATGTGGCACTTTGGATGCTGAAATTTGAGTTTATTGTTGGAGGCACCCTAACAAATACTCCTCTTCCATGAATCAAATTAATTGCAGAAACAAGTCTCTTCTCATTTTCGTTGCAGTGATTCTGTTGGAAAGGAAAGAATCCATTAGAATAATTTAGGGGTCAAACATCTCAATCAAAGATCCCTAATTTATTTGTTTCCTTTTGTTATGACATTCCTTGTACAATGTTTTTCATCCCTATAAAAGGGATTGTTGTAATACTCAAGAATCATCCAATTGAATACAATACAAGTTTCAGCCCCCTACAATATATCTCTAATTTATACAATGATACCATGTTTAACATCAGAGCAGTTTTTTATCCTAAGAACTCAGAAACATATCATCATTGTTCCATACCTTTCTCAACCTTTTTTTTTTATCAAGGCAGTAGTCGCCCCTGATCACACCCCCCTCTCGCCACCTTTCGCCGGCCTGTACCGAAGCTCGAAGGACAACCGCCAGCCATGGTCAGAGGACCACCGAACCGGTCCAGCAACCCGTCGTCGCGAAAAAAGGAGGACAAATCGAAGCTTTTCTGCACACATTGTGGTATGAAAAAGCATACCAAAGAAATGTGCTTTCAACTTGTTGGCTATCCCGATTGGTGGGAAGACAACCACAAGACCTCACATGCTAGAGGAAAGGCGGCAATCGGCGTCGAAGATGTGGCCGGATCCGCGGCGGTGGCGGTGAGCGGCGCCAAGGCCGACGAGAGGGGGAGAGCCGAGAACAAAGAAAGAGCGGCGCCTAGAGGAAAAGAAATGGGAGAAACAGGTATAGGGTTTAGTGGTTCACCACTAAACCCTCAAACTCTTGCTAAATATCATAAGAGACCCCATCTTATGCAAAATGACCCCCTACTCTTATTAAATATCATAATAGCCCCCATTTGCAGTCTAGTCCCTCGAAATTTAGGGATTTATATAGTATACCCCATTTTATGCAAAACCACCCCCCAAAATCGCATAATTTTTTATATTAACCCTAAAAGTCCTTCAAACTTTTCCGCTGCGTACCAGATGTTGGGTAATAAGACCGATAGGGATGAGGGGTGGATTTTTTTATTGTGGGGCCACAGATACTATGACTTTTGATAAAGCTGATATAATTGAATCATCACAACCTTTTCGAACACATGTTCAAACAACCAGTGGTGATTTAACTCCGGTTGAAGGAGCCGAAACTATATAAATTTCCCCCACTTTACGCCTCTCAAATTATTTATATGTTCCGTCCCATCCCATAAGCTAATGTCAATTAGTCATGTTACGAAAGAACTCAATTGTACCATGCTGATGCATCCTCATTTCTGTCTTCTTCAGGATATCAGGACGGAGAGGATTATTGGGTGTGGCACTGAGCGGAATGGGTTGTACTATGTGGATGAGATAGCTCAACAAGGCAAGGCGATGCTGGCTCACGGAACTGCAGACTGGGAAGCCTGGCTTTGGCATCGACGGTTGGGACATCCTTCCACGGGTTATCCTAAGATTTTATTTCCTAGACTAGTGCAAACTAAGTCATTATCTTGCGATACTTGTGTTTTAGCTAAGAGTCATAGACAATCTTTTAAACCTCGTGACACACTAGTTGATTCTATTTTTTCTTTGGTTCATTCCGATGTTTGGGGGCCTGCACCAATTACCGGGGGTCAGGGTTTCAAATATTTTCTCCTATTTATTGATGATTGCACTAGAATGACATGGGTATATTTTCTTAAATAGAAATCTGAAGTTTTTAAAAATTTACTTATTTTTATGCCATGATTCAAACTCAATTTCAGAAAAATATTCAAACCATCAGAACTGATAATGGGAGGGAATTTGTCAACCACTCCATGAAAAACCTGTGTCATCAAAAAGGGATAATCCACCAAACCACTTCTCCTCATACTCCTGAATAAAACGGTGTAGCGGAACGAAAAAATCGAATCGTTCTTGAAATGACCCGTGCCATGATGATTGAGTCCCATGTCCCTTCACATTTCGGGCCTGAAGCTATTGCTACCTCAGTTTACCTTATGAATCGTCTTTCCACTAAAACCCTCCAACTGAACACCCTGTTAGAGAAGTTGTCCACTCTTGCTGCTATACCTCTAGCCTTTACCCTTCAGCCACGGGTCTTCGGTTGCTCTGTGTTTGTTCATATCCCCAAACATGAAAGAACTAAACTTTCTCTGTGCGCTATTAAGTGTGTTTTTGCTGGTTATGGTGTCAACCAAAAGGGATACAAGTGTTATAATCCCAAAACTCGCCAAGTCTTAACCGCCATGAACTGCAATTTCCTCGAAACCGAGTACTTCTATGCTAACCACCTTAACAGTCAGGGGGAGAGTGAGAGAGAGAGAGTGAGATCGACTTGCTAAGTTGGTTACCAATGCCAGAACCAGAAACGGGTCCAACAGAAAAAGTTAGCCTTGCCACCGAGCCAGTCTCGTCCACTTCAGAGCAATCTATTCCACCACCCACGTCTCCTCCTCCACTGATATCTGAGGTAAGGAATTCTGAACCTACCACTATTACTTCTAATTTTGCTGAGCATATTTCTCAAGTCATTGAAGGAGAACATGAAGATAATACGGTGGATGGTGATACTGGGGGATATGTGCTGCCACCCAGGAGTAATCAGGGTGTACCTCCTAAACGGTATACTCCAGAGAAGATTGTGCGAAATTCTCGATACTCAGTTGGGAATATCGCCAAGGGAAACTTGTCCAAAAATGCCACAGCCTATGAAGCAGCCTTATATGATGAGGAGATCCCACAAACAACATAACAAGCTCTCAAGATTGAGCATTGGAGAAATGCTATGAAAAATGAGATAGGAGCCCTAAACCGGAATCACACATGGGAGAAGTGCAGGTTGCCGAAAGGGAAGAAAACTGTTGGATGCAGGTGGGTTTTCATAATCAAACGAAAACCCGATGGATCTATTGAGCGATACAAAGCTCGATTGGTTGCAAAAGGCTACACACAAACATATGGGATCGACTATGCAGAAACTTTCTCACCTATGGCAAAGATGAACACTGTCAGAGTCCTTTTCTCCATTGCTGCAAACAAGGATTGGGATCTTCATTAGTTTGATGTTACAAATGCTTTCACTCATAGAAAGCTTGAAGAAGAAAGGGAGGTATACATGGAAGCACCCCAAGGTTTTTCGGATGAGTTTGAGGATGGAGAGGTTTGCATATTAAAGAAAACTTTATATGGGCTCAAGCAGTCTCCCAGAGCTTGGTTTGGGAGATTTACCATGGTTATGAAGAAGTTTGGGCACCAACAGAGTAATGCAGATCACACCTTATTTCTAAAGAAACGAGGTGACCTTATTTCCTGTTTCGTCATTTATGTTGATGACATGATCATAACAGGAGATGACTATGAAGGAATCCAGAAGTTGAAAGAAAATTTATTTAGAGAATTTGAAATAAAGGATTTGGGGAAACTGAAATACTTCATTGGGATTGAAGTACACGGATCAAAAATAGGGATTTTTATCAACCAGAAGAAATACACCCTGGATCTTCTAGCCGAAATAGGAATGCTGGATTGCAAGCTAGCAGAAACACCTATTGCTGTGAATCATGGGCTGCAAATTGTGAATGGGGCTGAGTTAGCTGATCGAGGGCAATATCAGCGGCTAGTAGGGAAACTCATCTATCTTTTTCATACTCCACCTGATATTTCCTATGCCGTTGGTGTTATAAGCCAGTTTATGCATCAACCTTAAGCTGACCACTTGGAAGCTGCGCTCAGGATTGTGAGATATTTAAAATGAACCTTAATTTGACTATAGGATTTTGTTCAAAAAGACTGGACATCTAGAGATACAAGCATACACTGATGCTGATTGGGCTAAAAATCTTGTCAACAGAAAATCGACAGCTGGATACTTTGCTTTCATTGGAGGTAATCTTGTCTCATGGAGAAGCAAAAAGCAAAAGGTGGTGGCACTCTCAAGTGCTGAAGTAGAATTCAGATGAATCAAAAGTGGTCTAACTGAAGTCCTTTGGTTGAGAAGACTACTGACAGAGTTGGGCCTAAATCCAACAAAAACATGCCGGATGTTCTATGACAATAAAGCTGCTATCAGTATATCCGAAAATCTTGTGCAACATGACAGGTCGAAACATGTGGAGGTTGATAGACACTTTATCAAAGAAAAGATCGAAAGTGGTGTTGTGGCTTTACCATTTGTACGATCTAAAGACCAACTCGCGGACATCCTTACCAAAGCTGTCAATTCCAAGAGTTTTACAGAAGTTCTCGACAAGTTGAGCATCGGAAATCCCGTCACTCAACTTGAGGGGGAGTGTTGGAAAGGAAAGATTAATCCATTAGAATAATTTAGGGGTCAAACATCTCAATCAAAGATCCCTAATTTATTTGTTTCCTTTTGTTATGACTTTCCTTGTACAATGTTTTTAATTCATCCCTATAAAAGGGATTGCTGTAATACTCAAGAATCATCCAATTGAATACGGGATGAGATCCAGTGTCCCACAATTTTATGTGTGCCACTGTGTCCCATGTTTATATTTATTATTTTAAAATATTTTTTATAAAAATAAAATTTATTATAATACTATGAATTATATTTAATTTTTATTTCAAAAAATTTAATTTTTTAAAAAGTATATACTATGACTTTGAATTTATCAACTTATTATTAGCTAATAAATGTGAAATTAAATGATAAAAAATAATTATATACCCTAGATTGATGGAATAAACCCTAGTTAATAATCACAAAATTAAACTAAAGCATATAAAGTTAAATTTGAAGAAAATATATATAAGAAATTAAATAAAATTGAAAGTGGAACACAAAGTGGGACATAAAGTATGATACACTGAATCTCATTCCATTGAATACAATATAAGTTTCAGCCCCCTACAATATGTCTCTAATCTATACAATGATACCATGTTTAACATATTCAAATAGGAAAGCAATTGTTCAATTTTAGAATTAAAAAACTGGCGCAGAAAACGACCAAATTAAGGTAGCTATCGACATGAAAATTTGAATTAGGGCAAACCAATCGGAAAATATTTGAGATTGAGAGATGATCCAAAAGAGATGGAGAGATGATTGTTGAGTAATTGGAATAATCACTACAAAAAAAATTTCACTAGTGACATGAGGTTTGGTAGCTATTATATGTGTCATAAAAATTAGTGACATTTGATAATGTAGTTAATCACTAATAGTTACACTTTCAAACACCACTAATTTTTGTGACACGAATATTAGCTACCAAATCTCATGTCACTAGTAGAAACTTTTTTGTAGTGAATAGAAAACGAGTCAGGATTATTTTTGTTTTGTTTGAAGTCAACGAAGGAGGATCCAAATTAAAGAAGATTGTTGAGTAATTGGATCGAAACAAGATGATAGAGTAGAATGGATCGATTTTAATTTTTGTTTGTGAGGACTTCATTTTATGATAATTATAAAAATTACCCCATATTTGATTTTTGTTTTGAAGGTTGATAATTTAATGTAATGAGAGTATTAAATTTCGTTACATATGATATGTAAATATAACAAAGATTGATTTTGTCACAAAAACTTGTTACAGATACTACTCTTTCTTCTAGTGTTTGAGGTAGTACTGCCAAGATGCTGAATGGCGAATGTCAATCAAACTTATTCCTGTCTACAAGGATTTATGTTTTGCAGCATTATAATCGTCATTCTTATTAATTGTGACTGAAAATGGATTGGAAATGATAAATGGATCTATATTAATTTACCAAATCAATATCTATATATGTTTTGCATCTTCATTTGCTTGTGAAGAGTAATTTACCAAATCAATACCAAACTAAGTTGATACATCAACACAAATCATAAATTGATAAATCTGATGACGATAATTTAATTTGTAGATTATGGATCAATTGTTTCTGAAGACGCGTTTGACAACTCCTGGAATGTGAGTGTCCATGAAATACTGATCCCAGTTTATGATTTTGGGGTCGAAATAGAACGTCTCCACACCACTCTCTTCCGCCCCTCTTCGGAGTTTCTCCGTGTTCATGTCGTCATAACTGCATCAACAATTAAACGACTTAATTTACTTTACCGATTAATTTTTTTGTTTCGTCCCACAAAAATATGCATAGTATGGGACGACACGAGTTTTAAGAAATCCTGTAAAGTGCAGTGTGAGTGGAGAAAGGATCCCCATTAATTATGATGTTTAGTGATGAAATTATTAATATAAATGGGATATGCATGTTTTTATGGGACGGATGAAGTATGTTATATATATATGTGGTAGTATTTGACTTACAATGCTTTGAAGAACAAGTATGGTGCATAGAGTTCGATGAGGCGCATCACGAACTTGATCTTTCTGCATTGCTCCAGGTACTTCCCTTGGAAATACTGGCAGCAAGCCGTGTTTAGTATTTGCAGCCCCTGATCAAAAACAAGAGTACATAATTAATTAAAATATATAGATAGTATATGCAAATGAAGTCATATATGAATGGAACCTTTAAAGGGAGTAAATAACGAAGCGTCATGTATCTTTGGAAAGAGTCCATAGTGTAGAAAACAGTGATGTTTCCGACAAGGATAGGGTTGCCATGTTTGTCGATCCACGGGTGCGCGCTGAAGTAGCGCTGGCCGTAGGTCTGCAGCGAGGCGTAGTCGACGGGGTTCGACACCGACGATCCCACGTGGTAGATGCTCATGCTCTCATTGGCTTGCTCGCCATGAGCTGCCATACCCACGATTATCGCGTTCACCACCATGTCTGCTGGAATCTGATACCATCCATATTATTATTATTTAAAAGCGAATTATTTGGAGTAATTATATATTCATTAAAAAACAAGTGAATTGATGCTACTAACCACGTCAACAACGGTGGTGGGGTCGCCAAGAAAACAAGTCAGTTTGCCTTTACCGTATCCTACAGCTAAGCTGTCAACAGTCCTGCTCCACCGATCATTGCAATACTAAAGGATTTAGACGGATCATGGCGTACCAAAAATATGGTTTTTATTTAGAGTTGAATTGCCTATATGCGCATTAATATATTAAATTTTTTATTTTCAATTAAGTATTACTCCCTCCGTCGCAGCCAAGATGATCGGCACGGGATTTAAGGAGTTCTAGATTAGTGTTTTAAGTGTGTAGTATAAAAGTGATAAAGTAGGAGATCAGAGAAGGTAATAACGTGATAAAGTATGAGAGAGAAGGTAATAAGGGAGTGATTAATTAGTTGTAATTCTGCAATTAAAATCCCTTATTTTTTCTATATTTATAAATGTAGTATTTTCGTTGGGATGACTCAAAAATGAATATGTAGCATCTTCGTTGGGAATGAGGGAGTATTTTTTAATAAAAATATATATAAATTTTTAATTGTTTGAAATTTGATACGAAGAATTAGAATTTTAATCACACTTAATCCTATGCATATTTAATGCGAACTTCTAAATTGCAATATAACTAATTTCGAACTTGTAAATAACAAGTTCATGTATTTTTTTAAGACAAAAAAATGTTGGTTAAAATCAAAAGTTTGAATAATACTTGATATATTTATAAGCAGCTAACCTTTTTTTATTTATGGAAAGATGTTTTAGAGAGAGAGAGATATGAGATGATTGTACCTGATACCTTCAACCCAACCTGGGAAAGGCTCTTTGTAAGTGCTAGTCACAATTGTGGGTCGAATTATTATAAGAGGTATGTTTTCTTTCAACTCTCCCAACAGCATTTCTCCCATTGCTTTCGTGAATACGTATGTATTTGGCCATCCAAACTTCCTTGCTCTATTTTATCAGAATTAATAGTTAGAAAATAGTAATGACTAGAAATTATATATATGCATGAAATTAATAACCTTTGAATTCCCAAGTCTTTCATGATGGACTTGATGGAATCTTCATCGTAATTATCAGCCTTGAGCTGTTTTAGTGTTTCCTCTATCAATTTCTTCTCAGCATCAATATCGAGTCCACGTGTCCCATTCAGCGTCTCTCCCATCATATAAGGGGTTTCCAATATCAGTCCCTCCCGTTCACCAGATACATAAGCTGCAAACTTATAAATTATTCATTGTACGATCATTTTTACTTCTTTAATCATGAAAATTTAATATCTTCTTGGATGAATATATTATTTTAGTTTTAATTTAATGAGTGATTTTTTTATTGCACTAGATTTCACAACGAATATAGTAATTTTATACGGTATGTGTAATATTCTCACATTCTCATAGAAATATACTTCTCATGATAATCAACCCCATACATATATGTATATACTACATTCGTCTCACAAAAGTGTGCATTTTTTTTAATCATATAATATATTAATGAAGAGTGTATATTTGTCAGTTTTAGAAACTACCCCACTATAAATTCTTATTTTTTTAACTTATTCACAACTTTACTACATATGAACCCATCACAAAGCTCTTATTATTTTTATCCTTTTATCATAATACTACAATAATAGTGAGCCTCTTCTTATACTCATAATACATTCACCTGACATTTATTAAAACGCATGCTGTCTGTTGGTAAGACGCTTCTCCTCCAACCAATAGATCGGGGGTTCGAGTCACCCTAGAAACTAGCGTGTGAGTGAGTTTTTTCCTTTCTTTGGTTGTAACAAATTTAAAGGAAAAAAAAAGTGAGCCTCTTCTTATACTCATAATACATTCACCTGACATTTATTAAAACTCATGCTATCGAAAGTGGTGCGCACTCTTGTGGGCGAAGAGAGTATAAGTTTAAAAAAGGAAAAAGAAAAAAAGGTGGCTTAGATACTATTTATTTTCTATTGTATTTCTATAATTAATTTTAATTTTTTATCAAACCATTTGACAACATGTATGTATAGTGTGCAATCAATACACGATTATGGTATTTATATAATTTTAATTTTGAATATTGTATCAATTATGACTTTAAGTTACCATGAATTCAATTTGAAATTAATTTCAAATTGAAAATTACCATTTTCAATATATTATTGATTATAGATATATAATATATCTTAAAGTTTAGGTTTAATAGTACTAACCGGTTGATACATGTGCCATAATCTTCAATTTTTTGCATTTTTTGGAGAAATTCAAAACATGCCTGGCTCCAAGAGTATTTATTCCAAGTGAGACATCATATCTGCATGGGTATATTTTCTTAAATAGAAATCTGAAGTTTTTAAAAATTTACTCATTTTTATGCCATGATTCAAACTCAATTTCAGAAAAATATTCAAACCATCAGAACCGATAATGGGAGGGAATTTGTCAACCACTCCATGAAAAACTTGTGTCATCAAAAAGGGATAATCCACCAAACTACTTGTCCTCATACTCCCGAATAAAACGGTGTAGCGGAACAAAAAAATCGAATCGTTCTTGAAATGACCCGTGCCATGATGATTGATTCCCATGTCCCTTCACATTTCGGGCCTGAAGCTATTGCTACCTCAGTTTACCTTATGAATCGTCTTCCCACTAAAACCCTCCAACTGAACACCCTGTTAGAAAAGTTGTCCACTCTTGCTGCTATACCTCTAGCCCTTACCCTTCAGCCACGGGTCTTCGGTTGCTCTGTGTTTGTTCATATCCCCAAACATGAAAGAACTAAACTTTCTCGGTGTGCTATTAAGTATGTTTTTGTTGGTTATGGTGTCAACCAAAAGGGATACAAGTGTTATAATCCCAAAACTCGCCAAGTCTTAACCACCATGAACTGCAATTTCCTCGAAACCGAGTACTTCTATGCTAACCACCTTAACAGTCAGGGGGAGAGTGAGAGAGAGAGAGAGAGTGAGATCGACTTGCTAAGTTGGTTACCAATGCCAGAACCAGAAGCGGGTCCAACAGAAAAAGTTAGCCTTGCCACCGAGCCAGTCTCGTCCACTTCAGAGCAATCTATTCCACCACCCACGTCTCCTCCTCCACTGATATTTGAGGTAAGGAATTCTGAACCTACCACTATTACTCCTAATTTTGCTGAGCATACTTCTCAAGTCATTGAAGGAGAACATGAAGATAATACGGTGGATGGTGATACTGGGGGATATGTGCTGCCACCCAGGAGTAATCAGGGTGTACCTCCTAAACGGTATACTCCAGAGAAGATTGTGCGAAATTCTCGATACTCAGTTGGGAATATCGCCAAGGGAAACTTGTCCAAAAATGCCACAGCCTATGAAGCAGCCTTATATGATGAGGAGATCCCACAAACAGCATAACAAGCTCTCAAGATTGAGCATTGGAGAAATGCTATGAAAAATGAGATAGGAGCCCTAAACCGAAATCACACATGGGAGAAGTGCAGGTTGCCGAAAGGGAATAAAACTGTTGGATGCAGGTGGGTTTTCATAATCAAACGAAAACTTGATGGATCTATTGTGCGATACAAAGCTCGATAGGTTGCAAAAGGCTACACACAAACATATGGGATCGACTATGCAGAAACTTTCTCACCTGTGGCAAAGATGAACACTGTCAGAGTCCTCCTCTCCATTGCTGCAAACAAGGATTGGGATCTTCATTAGTTTGATGTTACAAATGCTTCATTCATGGAAAGCTTGAAGAAGAAATGGAGGTATACATGGAAGCACCCCAAGAGTAATGCAGATCACACCTTATTTCTAAATAAACGAGGTGACCTTATTTCTTGTTTGGTCATTTATGTTGATGACATGATCATAACAGGAGATGACTATGAAGGAATCCAAAAGTTGAAAGAAAATTTGTTCAGAGAATTTGAAATAAAGGATTTGGGGAAACTGAAATACTTCATTGGGATTGAAGTACACGGATCAAAAATAGGGATTTTTATCAACCAGAAGAAATACACCCTGGATCTTCTAGCCGAAATAGGAATGCTGGATTGCAAGCTAGCAGAAACACCTATTGCTGTGAATCATGGGCTGCAAATTGTGAATGGGGCTGAGTTAGCTGATCGAGGGCAATATCAGCGGCTAGTAGGGAAACTCATCTATCTTTTTCATACTCCACCTGATATTTCCTATGCCGTTGGTGTTATAAGCCAGTTTATGCATCAACCTTAAGCTGACCACTTGGAAGCTGCGCTCAGGATTGTGAGATATTTAAAATGAACCTTAATTTGACTATAGGATTTTGTTCAAAAAGACTGGACATCTAGAGATACAAGCATACACTGATGCTGATTGGGCTAAAAATCTTGTCAACAGAAAATCGACAGCTGGATACTTTGCTTTCATTGGAGGTAATCTTGTCTCATGGAGAAGCAAAAAGCAAAAGGTGGTGGCACTCTCAAGTGCTGAAGCAGAATTCAGAGGAATCAAAAGTGGTCTAACTGAAGTCCTTTGGTTGAGAAGACTACTGACAGAGTTGGGCCTAAATCCAACAAAAACATGCCGGATGTTCTATGACAACAAAGCTGCTATCAGTATATCCGAAAATCCTGTGCAACATGACAGGACGAAACATGTGGAGGTTGATAGACACTTTATCAAAGAAAAGATCGAAAGTGGAGTTGTGACTTTACCATTTGTACGATCTGAAGACCAACTCGCGGACATCCTTACCAAAGCTGTCAATTCCAAGAGTTTTACAGAAGTTCTCGACAAGTTGAGCATCGGAAATCCCGTCACTCAACTTGAGGGGGAGTGTTGGAAAGGAAAGATTAATCCATTAGAATAATTTAGGGGTCAAACATCTCAATCAAAGATCCCTAATTTATTTGTTTCCTTTTGTTATGACTTTCCTTGTACAATGTTTTTAATTCATCCCTATAAAAGGGATTGATGTAATACTCAAGAATCATCCAATTGAATACAATATAAGTTTCAGCCCCCTACAACATGTCTCTAATCTATACAATGATACCATGTTTAACATATTCAAATAGGAAAGCAATTGTTCAATTTTAGAATTAAAAAACTAGCGCAGAAAACGATCAAATTAAGGTAGCTATCGACATGAAAATTTGAATTAGGGCAAACCAATCGGAAAAATATTTGAGATTGAGAGATGATCCAAAAGAGATGGAGAGATGATTGTTGAGTAATCACTACAAAAAAAAATCCACTAGTGACATGAGGTTTGGTAGCTATTATATGTGTCATAAAAATTAGTGACATTTGATAATGTAGTTAATCACTAATAGTTACACTTTCAAACACCACTAATTTTTGTGACACGAATATTAGCTACCAAACCTCATGTCACTAGTAGAAACTTTTTTGTAGTGAATAGAAAACGAGTCAGGATTATTTTTGTTTTGTTTGAAGTCAACGAAGGAGGATCCAAATTAAAGAAGACTGTTGAGTAATTGGATCGAAACAAGATGATAGAGTAGAATGGATCGATTTTAATTTTTGTTTGTGAGGACTTCATTTTATGATAATTATAAAAATTACCCCATATTTTATTTTTGTTTTGAAGGTTGAGAATTTAATGTAATGAGAGTATTAAATTTCGTCACATATGATATGTAAATATAACAAAGATTGATTTTGTCACAAAAACTTGTTACAAATACTACTCTTTCTTCTAGTGTTTGAGGTAGTACTGCCAAGATGCTTAATGGCGAATGTCAAACTTATTCCTGTCTACAAGGATTTATGTTTTGCAGCATTATAATCGTCATTCTTATTAATTGTGACTGAAAATGGATTGGAAATGATAAATGGATCTATTTTAATTTACCAAATCAATATCTATATATGTTTTGCATCTTCATTTGCTTGTGAAGAGTAATTTACCAAATCAATACCAAACTAAGTTGATACATCAACACAAATCATAAATTGATAAATCTGATGACGATAATTTAATGTGTAGATTATGGATCAATTGTTTCTGAAGACGCGTTTGACAACTCCTGGAATGTGAGTGTCCATGAAATACTGATCCCAGTTTATGATTTTGGGGTCGAAATAGAACGTCTCCACACCACTCTCTTCCGCCGCTCTTCGGAGTTTCTCCGTGTTCATGTCGTCATAACTGCATCAACAATTAAACGACACGGGTTGTAAGAAATCTTGTAAAGTGCGCAGTGTGAGATTGTAATGTTTAGTGATGAAATTATTATTATAAATGAGATATGCATGTTTTTATGGGACGGATGAAGTATGTTATATATATATATATATATATATATATATATATATATATGTGGTAGTATTTGACTTACAATGCTTTGAAGAACAAGTAAGGCGCGTAGAGTTCGATGAGGCGCATCACGAACTTGATCTTTCTGCATTGCTCTAGGTACTTCCCTTGGAAATACTGGCAGCAAGCCGTGTTTAGTATTTGCAGCCCCTGATCAAAAACAAGAGTATATAATTAATTAAAATATATAGATAGTATATGCAAATGAAGTGATAGTTTTATATATGAATGGAACCTTTAAAGGGAGTAAATAACGAAGCGTCATGTATCTTTGGAAAGAGTCCATAGTGTTGAAAACAGTGATGTTTCCGACAAGGATAGGGTTGCCATGTTTGTCGATCCACGGGTGCGCGCTGAAGTAGCGCTGGCCGTAGGTCTGCAGCGAGGCGTAGTCGACGGGGTTCGACACCGACGATCCCACGTGGTAGATGCTCATGCTCTCATTGGCTTGCTCGCCATGAGCTGCCATACCCACGATTATCGCGTTCACCACCATGTCTGCTGGAATCTGATACCATGGATATTATTATTACTATTATTTAAACGTGAATTATTATTCATTAAAAAACAAGTGAATTGATGCTACTAACCACGTCAACAACGGTGGTGGGGTCGCCAAGAAAACAAGTCAGTTTGCCTTTACCGTATCCTACAGCTAAGCTGTCAACAGTCCTGCTCCATCGATCATTGCAATAATAAAGGATTTAGACGGATCATGGCGTACCAAAAATATGGTTTTTATTTAGAGTTGAATTCCCTACATGCGCATTAATATATTAAATTTTTTATTTTCAATTAAGTATTACTCCCTCCGTCGCAGCCAAGATGATCGGATTTAAGGAGTTCTAGATTAGTGTTATAAGTGTGTAGTATAAAAGTGATAAAGTAGGAGATCAGAGAAGGTAATAACGTGATAAAGTATGAGAGAGAAGGTAATAAGGGAGTGATTAATTAGTTGTAATTTTGCAATTAAAATCTCTTATTTTTTCTATATTTATAAATGTAGTATTTTCGTTGGGATGACTCAAAAATGAATATGTAGCATCTTCGTTGGGAATGAGGGAGTATTTTTTAATAAAAATATATATAAATTTTTAATTGTTTGAAATTTGATACGAAGAATTAGAATTTTAATCACACTTAATCCTATGCATATTTAATGCGAACTTCTAAATTGCAATATAACTAATTTCGAACTTGTAAATAACAAGTTCATGTATTTTTTTAAGACAAAAAAATGTTGGTTAAAATCAAAAGTTTGAATAATACTTGATATATTTATAAGCAGCTAACCTTTTTTTATTTATGGAAAGATGTTTTAGAGAGAGAGAGATATGAGATGATTGTACCTGATACCTTCAACCCAACCTGGGAAAGGCTCTTTGTAAGTGCTAGTCACAATTGTGGGTCGAATTATTATAAGAGGTATGTTTTCTTTCAACTCTCCCAACAGCATTTCTCCCATTGCTTTCGTGAATACGTATGTATTTGGCCATCCAAACTTCCTTGCTCTATTTTATCAGAATTAATAGTTAGAAAATAGTAATGACTAGAAATTATATATATGCATGAAATTAATAACCTTTGAATTCCCAAGTCTTTCATGATGGACTTGATGGAATCTTCATCGTAATTATCAGCCTTGAGCTGTTTTAGTGTTTCCTCTATCAATTTCTTCTCAGCATCAATATCGAGTCCACGTGTCCCATTCAGCGTCTCTCCCATCATATAAGGGGTTTCCAATATCAGTCCCTCCCGTTCACCAGATACATAAGCTGCAAACTTATAAATTATTCATTGTACGATCATTTTTACTTCTTTAATCATGAAAATTTAATATCTTCTTGGATGAATATATTATTTTAGTTTTAATTTAATGAGTGATTTTTTTATTGCACTAGATTTCACAACGAATATAGTAATTTTATACGGTATGTGTAATATTCTCACATTCTCATAGAAATATACTTCTCATGATAATCAACCCCATACATATATGTATATACTACATTCGTCTCACAAAAGTGTGCATTTTTTTTAATCATATAATATATTAATGAAGAGTGTATATTTGTCAGTTTTAGAAACTACCCCACTATAAATTCTTATTTTTTTAACTTATTCACAACTTTACTACATATGAACCCATCACAAAGCTCTTATTATTTTTATCCTTTTATCATAATACTACAATAATAGTGAGCCTCTTCTTATACTCATAATACATTCACCTGACATTTATTAAAACGCATGCTGTCTGTTGGTAAGACGCTTCTCCTCCAACCAATAGATCGGGGGTTCGAGTCACCCTAGAAACTAGCGTGTGAGTGAGTTTTTTCCTTTCTTTGGTTGTAACAAATTTAAAGGAAAAAAAAAAGTGAGCCTCTTCTTATACTCATAATACATTCACCTGACATTTATTAAAACTCATGCTATCGAAAGTGGTGCGCACTCTTGTGGGCGAAGAGAGTATAAGTTTAAAAAAGGAAAAAGAAAAAAAGGTGGCTTAGATACTATTTATTTTCTATTGTATTTCTATAATTAATTTTAATTTTTTATCAAACCATTTGACAACATGTATGTATAGTGTGCAATCAATACACGATTATGGTATTTATATAATTTTAATTTTGAATATTGTATCAATTATGACTTTAAGTTACCTTGAATTCAATTTGAAATTAATTTCAAATTGAAAATTACCATTTTCAATATATTATTGATTATAGATATATAATATATCTTAAAGTTTAGGTTTAATAGTACTAACCGGTTGATACATGTGCCATAATCTTCAATTTTTTGCATTTTTTGGAGAAATTCAAAACATGCCTGGCTCCAAGAGTATTTATTCCAAGTGAGACATCATATCTGCATGGAAAAATATCAAAGTAATTTAAATATTATTTACATGTTAAAAATAATTCAAGAATCTAGTTAGGTTTCAATTAATTACCTTTCGTCAAAATTGGTGGTTGCAGCTAGATTAACCACAACATCAATTTCAGTCAACATTTCCTCCAACAAAGATAAATCCTTCACCCCCAAATTCTCAAGGGTAATATCACCAGCTACAACTCTAACCTTTTCTGTAATCAGCCTACTCATATTCGCCCCATTTTTCTCTTTCAAAACTTTGAAAAGCTCCTTTCCTATAATCTGCACATGCATGTATAAATTAATTAATTTATGAACTAATTTATCTAGGAAAAAAAAAAAAACTTTACTAAAGTATTTAATTAATCAATGACCTCGTTGTTGAAACGTAGCATGGCTGAGTTTGCGTCGGAAGCTCTCAACAAAAGATAGAGTTTCTTGACATGTGGTTGTACTCTCAGTATCTTCTCAATAAAAACTGCATCCCTCAAAGCCATCAATTGTAATGACAAATTTTCATATTTGTGTGTGTGTGTGTGAGAGAGAGAGAGAGAGAGAGTACTCTTTGCTAGAAAGCCAGTGGCTCCAGTGACAAGAATGGACCTGTTTTCCAGGAACTGGAGAATACTGCCCAACTCCATTGAACAAACAAGATGATTGACAAATAAGATTGTGTGTGTGTGTGTGAGAGAGAGAGAGAGAATGCCAAATTGCCAATGGAGTATCAAAAAGGAAAGGCTTATAATATATATATAGATAGACAAATAGGGGTACAAAACTATAATATAGGAAACTTGCTAATTTAATGTTGGTGTTAACAAAAAAATGAGCTATAATCTGCACATAACAGTTTATGGTTTTTGGGGCCCAAACATAAATTGTTTTGAGTGCACGCAAAAGTCAGAGTTGCTAGGTTTGTTTAGTTAGATTGCAGCTGGTTCATTAAGCTTAGACTGCAAGCTCATTTTAAAATTTCGTATACGGTGAAAATTCTATTTCTTTTGTCTACAAAATATTTTTCTAAAAGGAATAAGCTTGAATTTTAAGAAAAACAGGTTGCGTACTTAGTGAGTGGAGTAAGGGTCCCACAATTTAGATTAAAATACTCTCTTCGTCCACGAAATGTTGTCTTAAGAGAGGGGGCGCGGGTTTTAAGAAAAATTGTGCTGTTTATTTATTGAGTGGAGAAAGGGGCCTACAAATGAAGAAAATTGAAAAAAGTTAATTAAGTTAGTGAGTAGAGAATGAGGCCCACATGTTAGTGAGTGGAGAAAAGGACCCACAAATTATTACTAAAAATAGATTATGATAATTTTTTATGGACGAATCAAAATGACAAATTAGGACAATATTTCGTAGACGGGGAGAGTATAATAGTAGATCTATTAATGACAATAATGTAAATATGAGAGAATTGTAAAAATGATAATGGACTCTTTCCATGGGATAAAAATCAAGGGCTTTGGGATATCGCAAAGTTACAATTCGTTAAAGTAAATAAGGGATTAGTCTTATTATTTTTTATTTATCAAGGCTAATCCTCCAAAGTAAACGCACCTTTAATATATAACCAATACATTGTATTTGAAGTTTGTGAGTAATTATATATAGGCAAGTTGTTTGGGTGATGCGCATTTTGAGACATCAGTGCCTAGCTACTTCTGTACTATGAGGTTGTTATGTGTGAATTGGACAAGGAAATTACAATGTTGAAGAATGAAGAGTTATCTTCAAGTTGTACAGGTTACATGAGGGAAGTATTAATTAATTATAGGATCCATGAGGTCTACAGCAGTTGAAACTTTATATATCTAGCTATTTGGTTAATATTTCACAAATGTGGGTTTTTCCTTAATCGAACAAAAGCATTAATAACTCATACGATTTGATGTTATGTATATCTAATTTTCCCGATTAAAATATATGTATTTAACATGAGTTTTGCCTCTTTATTATATACATCATAATGTATAGTTCATTATCTGCAAAATTTAAGGCATAGTATAATATGCATGTGTCTATTTCTTGGTTCTCCGATCCTCCAACCCCAATGGTAGTTATATTTTGGTTGGACGGTTGCAACCTACTCAAACCATAATTGGTAATTAACAAAATAAAAATAATATATATATATATATATATATATATATAATTATATACGGAGGCTACCAATGAAGTCTAGCTTAAGTGATAAAGTTGATGCATTCAAAAACTCTCTTTTATGAGAGAATCTTGTGTTCAATCCCGCCTGCACGTTGATAGTTTTTTCACTTTTGTGTGGGTAGTGGTCCCGTCTACGCGGGGGTAACTAGTTTTTCCACCTTTTTGTGGTGTTAGTTTTTCCACCTTTGTATGGTGCAGAGGTTCTGTCTACGTACGAGTAGTTTTCCCACTTTTGTGTGGGTAATGGTCCCGTCTGCGTGTGGGTAGTTTTCTCACCTTTGTGTGGTGTAGAGGTCCCGCCTGCGTACAGGTTGCTTATTTGATTATATAATAGAACAAGTTAATAAAATACACGAATAATATTTTGATCCTAATTTCGAATTTGGAGGGGGCGAACTTTTACAACATTATTTAATACGGTTGTTCGTACGTTATAATTGATTCGTTCGTACATTTTTTTTGCTTATTTGTAGATTTTGTTAACTCTATTTGTTACATGCTCCTATAAATATAATGATCCTATAATCTATAAAGTTATCTCATTTCACCGTACTCTCACTTTATTCAACCCCTCCAATTAGAAATCGAATAATATATATTACATACATCCACAAAAAAAATATCACTTCTTATAATATTAGAATCCCCACAATCCCACTCACATTTAAAGTGAAACTCTTACTCTGATCCATCAACAATTACATTTATATTTTATTAAAATTCGTGTTATCATAATATGATAATTTTTTTATGAACGGGAGGAGTATATCTTACGTGTTACAAAATTGTTTATAAATTATTCCAATTAGCGAATTGAAAGGTTGCAGATTAATATTCATTTTTGAGAGTTCACAATTGTAGTATGTAATTTTTATTCAACATGTATTACGAATCAACACATAAAATTATCTATTTTCATATAATAAAAAAAAATCTTTATATATAAAAAAACATAAAAAAAAAACAATTTATACATAAAATTACACTATTGCCCTTCCAACTGCTCCAACATTTTCAGATTCCACGGAAGACGGCCGCCTAATTGATTTCCACCGAGCTGCAATTAATATATATATATATAGGTTTTGTTATTTTCAAAATGCGGATTGGATTGCGGAAGCACGTCAACTATCATTTATATCACACATGTTCGGTGGAGTCAAGAATTTTAATTAGGACAGCAAAATTTATATGGGTTCGAAGACGGCGGTATCCGAGTCAAACTTTTTTAATCAATTCATACAATTATTAAAAAATTATATGTTAGTAATAGAAACAAATAATATTTTTATACATTATATAGATCTAGTACATTATAAATAACTTAAGAAAAAATTATTTCGCGAAATAATTGTGTATGTTTGAAAAATCAATTACAATTGATTTCAATGTGTACTCATTAATAAAAAACATCGCAAAATCTTTTCGTTATCAATTGTTGAAAAAATATCTTCACAATGTACATGACTAAATAAGTTATGTTATATTTCCTCTTTCTTCTAGGAAAAAAAAAACTAAAATTAGGGGTGGGCTTCTTCCCATCCTAACCTCTAAGTGGCTCCGCTGCTGTACATATTTACACTTCGGCCCAGTTTGATTTGTAAGTATGTTTAAGCCCGCTTAAGGTAACTCAATGTAAAGTAATATGGATTAGCGTGTTTCGATAAATGGGGCGTTCATTTGATAGGCATCATCAAGCCTAGTTTTACGCCATGCGCGGCGTTTGATATTACTAGGTAATTGCAGGTTTATTAGATACTATGACCATACTATCCTCGCAAATTTTTGTTATTACCAAGCGTGACCTTCAGCAAACTCCCGCCTAGAATGCGAAGCGTCTCCTCCTTCGCGGTATTATTTATACCCCCAATTTGCTGTAAATCTTCATCAGCAAATACTGTTCAACAAGGAGTTTTATTTCGATATCTTTTGAAGTGCAATGGCATCGGCGCAGCAAGGTAAACCCAACTTGGCGCGATTTATTTTGCTTATTTCTGGTTGGTTCTGATTTTTTCCATGGAACTGTATAATGATGGGTTTGTTCTTTTTGTTCCATTCATGTATATTGTTTACATATTTTTACATCGAAATGTGTATTGATTGGTGCGAGGTCTTTTCGTTTTATTTCTGTTTGTCGTCTGAGTTTATTTCGTCGCATGAACTGTTAAATTGATGGGGATTTATTGCTTCAATCGGCATGTATATTGGGAATGTAGAATGAACACTCTGCACCTGTATTTTTGTCGTCTTGGAATAGTCACTGCTTCATTATTTGCATTATACTTGTTTTTGTTTTTATGGGGGATATTATGTCAAGTCCTTAAATAGGTGAACATGCATGCAGTTTTCTTTCTTTACTTTGCTTCGAACTGCATATTGATGATGTTGTCATAGATCTATTATTATAGCTTATTGTATGTTTCCCAGGGAGTTTTGAACTAGGCCGTGTCCGTGTGAAAAAGACGGATAAGACACGGAGGAGTTGGACAGGTAAGGAGGAGGAGATACTAATGGCTTCGTTGAAGGAGTTGGTTGTTCAAGGCTGGAAGTCGGACAACGGGTTTAGGGCGGGATACCTAACTAAACTCGAAGAGGCGATGAAGGCTGCATTTCCAGAGACGGATCTCAAAGGAACGCCGCACATAAACTCAAAGATATGTGCGTGGAAAAAAAATTACTATAGCTTGTCGCAGATGTTAGCACGCAGTGGGTTTGGGTTTAACACCAATGGCAACTATTTGATCGATTGCTCAAACGAAATGTGGGAGCAAATAGTGAAGGTGCTCTTCAAATTTCTTTAACAAATTTGTTACATTAGCTCAACTGAAATGCTTTATTATGGTTGCTAACACTTCTCCTACGCAGTGTGACCCCAATGCAAGGTTGATGAGGTACAAGCCATGGCCGATGTTAGATGATTGGAAAGAGGTCTTCGGTAAAGACAGAGCAACCAGAGAACAAGCTGAGGACTTGATGGATGCAGTCAACGAGATGCATCGCCGCGAAAACATAGTGCTGAACACTCCCGAATCCGACTACCATGTCAATCTTGATGACATTACGGAGACTGAAAATGTAGAAGAAAGTGTTGGACAAAGCTGCAAGGAGACACCCACGGCTGGTGGTGTTGGCAGGAAGCGTAAAGTGCGGGATGATATGCTTGGTTTGTGTGACGTACTTCAGCCCACCTAAGTCTCTCAATAGCATACATAGTCTACCGAATGTATTTCGGTCCATCCTCAAGTTTATTAAACAATCGACATCGCTAAAACCTATGATTCGATTAAGGTGCTTCACTTGATCCGGGATTCTATGTAGCATTCCATACGGCATAGTTAGAACCCTACGTTTACGTTTCCGGG
Source organism: Salvia miltiorrhiza (assembly GCF_028751815.1). Classification (NCBI taxonomy): domain Eukaryota; kingdom Viridiplantae; phylum Streptophyta; class Magnoliopsida; order Lamiales; family Lamiaceae; genus Salvia; species Salvia miltiorrhiza. Next base: position 33,243,691 of record NC_080387.1, read on the forward strand.
ACCCTGCCCTATCGACAGCATCAAGGACAACCGTTATCTGCATCATCTGATCATGCAAAATTTCCTCTACGGCCATATACACAAAAGCATTCTTATGTCGTATGATACCCATGAGGCTGAGCACACAAAAATGCAAAATAATAATTCACAAATGCACACCACAAACCTCAGCCGTAATTTCACCATTTTATGGCAGAAACACAACAGCAATTTCACCACAAACCTCATACATTTTATGGCAGAAACACAACAGCAATTTAACCATTACATCATACAATTTCACAATATTCCATTTTCGAATTTGGCAAATTTACAGAGATATAAAGAAGGCACGTCGACTGGCACACATAACTGTCGATTATCACAAGAAAATGGAATTGAAAAACTCACAGAACAGACAACCCCAGATGGATTTGCAAAACTCACAGATCGAAATCATCAATTGCAAAGAAAATGGAATTGAAAAACTCACAGAACAGAAAACCCTAGTGCTTAGATATTCAATTGCTCAACACCCGTCAATGGCTCCGCGCCAATCGAATGCGACGACGGCAGACCCAGCAAATCTCGAGCCCCTACAATCCAACACAAGCACCGGTTAACCAACATTGAAGATGACGAAATACGACAGGAATGGCGATTGAAATTGACTCGATTGAAATCCCGATTCGTAGAGACGCAAACATACCCACAGATCAAAGAAAAAGATGTTGAATGGCGTGAACTCGTTGGTGAGCCCTGGACCTTTGAAAAACTTTCTCAAAATGACAAATGAGCGAAAGATGAAAAAAATTGAAGCAATGTTGAATTTTAAAAAGAGGGGCAAATTCGTGCAGATCGAAAATATGTGAAACCCTATATTAGCTAACCAGGGGTCCCCTTCGGTTAGCTTTCCTTGAGAAATGAAGGATTTAAGACCGGGCCCAGCGTTTTTTGAGGGGTTTCAGCTTTATTTTAGTAGGATTTCAAACACAAATATTAGCCCAGCAAAGGACCTAATATGGCCATAACAAGGCTTTCAAACTGGGCCTTCATGTTAAATTTGGGGAGAGGAGGTGGCTTTTGCGTTTTTCTTTCGCATCAGATTATTTTTTTTAAAAGCAAATGTATTCTTAATGTTCTTAAATTAACCATTCAAATATAATTTAATCGTGAATTAAAGTATAAAAACTCAAATTCACAACTAAAAGTATCTCAATAAATTGTGGAAGTAATTATATGAATGAATACTTATTAATTTTACTATTTTAATTTAAATATTTTAAATGAAATACTTTTTATTTTTAGTATTTCGATTTAGACATTTTAAAAAGAGTTAAGGTGCAGATACACCCTCTAAAGTAGAGACCCCTAGAGCGTTTACACCCCCCCCCCCCCCCCCGTCCCCCGTCCCCCAATCTTATTTGGCCAAATACTTTAAAGATGCAGACTATATATAGGAGTCCTAAGACAATGTTTGATAGGGGTTATTAAGTGAGATACACTATATTTCTCACCATTTCTTTGTGTTTGATAGGCTTCACCAATAATATTTCAGGCCCGCGTTAAAGGTCAAGCACGTTCCAAAAACACTATTCTCCTTAGAAAATACAACTCTCCCCCACCCTAGTTACAGTTTCTATACTTCAACGATGTTATAGATTAAATTTTGAAAGACAAAAATAACCATGGCCTCCTACACCAGTAACCCGACAGAAATGTTAAATGTAAGTTACCAACAGTGAGGCAGCGGCTCTTTGCTTACTGGAATCACGACCGCCTTCGTTGGGATTCGAGAAGGTGGTGGTACCAGCCACGAATTTCACTGAAAATTGAAGTAGAGCCTTCGCCGCTGCCACAAACCTCCACCCCCACCACAAAAACGCCAACAAAGAAATCGAGAATTGGTTTTGTGAATATTTGTCAATTCATTAAAAAGATTTCGTGAAAATTTGTGAATTGGTTTCGTGAATTTGGTTTGTGGGGAGTTGATTGATAGAATTGATTCTCGTCATATTGAGATCAACAATTGGGGCTATGATGGTGGTTTTCTCGTGAAGACAGGAGACATGAATTTGGGGGCGGCGCTAGAAAAGAGAGTGGGTCCCCTGAGTGTTGAAAGGACAGGTGTACGGGGTGGGAGGGGGGGAAACACCTGTAAGCTATTTTTTTCTGAGGTTACTTAAAATCAACACCTTTGTACTGAAAGACAGTTTTACTGCTTTGAAAATTAATGCTTCAGTTAATAAGAGGTGGGCGACTGATACTGAAACAGAGGTTCAGTGGGTGACTTCAGTTAATTGAACCGCTCAATTAACTTTAGTCCAAGTAAGGCTTCAGTCGTAAGTAAAACATAGTAGAGTTATTTATCTAACTGACTATCGAAAGATTGATCAGTTAAACCTATAACTCTAGCAGTGGAATATTAAACTTAGTGAAATAGCATTGAAAGATTTTCTTAACAGAGAATCCCTTAGTTACTCTTTTCAGTTAGTCAGTATTATAGAAAGAGAGATATGCACAGATACTGAAAATAAAAGCAAGTAAAAATACAAGGGATTTTTACGTGGTTCGAAAAATAACGTTCCTACATCCATAGCAAACCTAGCCACGATGCTTACGGGTGCAACGTAGACCTAACTGCAATGCTTACGGGTGCAAAGTGACCTGTTGATAAACACTCATTTTGCATGATTTTTATGGATTATATTCTATAGTTTAAGTCGATTTTACACCCGTTTCATTATCGTTTGGAGTTCATTTACTATTATTTCATGATTTCACGGTTGGGTGTAGTTTTGACTGTTTGGATGCAGAATTGAGTGATATTGGAGCATGGAGTGCAAGGAACATGTTGAAGAGAAGAGTTATGAGAGAATCGAGCCCAAAAATCGAGAAAAGACGAAGATTCTGAAGTCAGAACAAAAAGGAGCAGTTCGGCGGTCAAAGAGAGTTGACCGCCGAATTTCAGCGTTTTAAAGAAGAAAAACGGCGACCAACTCGGCGGTCGCCGTTTTCATGAAGATTTTGGGCCATTTTCGGCGATCAATTCGGCGACCGCCGAACAGGTCGCCGAATTGACGTGTGTTTTCGTATCTTCCACGTTTTTACGATTTTTCAAGTTATTTTCGGTTTAGAACTTGGTTTTTGACCCTAAGACTATAAATAGGTCCTCTTTTGACCTATCTAGGGTTCCCAACATTCATATTTCAGTTTTATAGCTTTAGAATACTTTAGCTTTCCAGTTTTCAAGGCTTGGATCAAGATTGAAGATTCAAGCCGTTACAATCGTTTTCATTCGGTTTTTATACAATTTGTTTTTACAATTGCTTTCTTATTTAATTATGTTTATGTTTGATTTCATTATGTCTGGCTAGTTTATTTATTCTGAACCTAGGGTTTGTACATAGCTAATTAATTATGTGTTATTGATTTATTGATATCAATTTGCCCTCCAACTTATGATTCATGATTCCTGGTGCCTGTTTTCTTGTGAATTATCTGATCAATGATTTACATGTTTAGCTGTTCAGTTTGAGTCTTGAATGCGATAATTGTTCAGCCGATTCAGGAATGCATGATATAGTGTTAGCCTTGAGTCTTGAATGCGATAGGTGAAGCTATAGGAAGCTATTCTTTATGTGCTATTTGGAGTTAATTGATTCCTTGGAGTCTTGAATGCGAAAAGGGGTTAATTAATCTACGTTCATAGGTGTTCGTTAGAGAAGCTTGTGAATAATATAGTGATTTTTCATCAGGGTTGGATTAAAATTGGTAATTGGATCAATAGATTGAATGCATGTAGTTGATTAGTAAAAGTACATCCCTAGGGTCAGAGCTTTCTTTATATTTGAGTTAATTATCTTAGTTTATACGCTCTTTAGTTTTTATTTGATAAATTTTAGATCGTAAATCACCTTCATTATTGTTTTACCTGTTTACTGTTAGAGTTTGTTTAGGAAATAGATAGTGCAATTTCGTTTTACAGTCTCTGTGGATACGATACTCTGCTTGCTATTTGCGTACTACAATTACACTGTTTAGTTGCAGTTATTGTTGCTATAAAAATAGTGATCACCTGTACTGATAAGAAAAACACCTTACAGCAACCAACTCATTGAGTTGGATTTTCATACTTAGCTTGCGGGTGCTAAGCAACCTAATTGTTTAGTTTACTAGTACTAAACAACCACTGAGCTCGGTCTAAGTCTCAAGCTCGAATACAAACGTTCTTCTCGCTCTTTTGAAAAGGGGGTATTGTAATATACCAACTAGGATTACTGAGTACAGAATCTCAAGTAATCAGTAACTAGGCTAATGATGTTTCTATGTGAATTTCCTAGTTATACTAAGAGAGTTTAGGTAATCAGTAGAATGAATTTTACAACAGAGAGATACTCTCTTCATCGATTCAATGTTGAAGGAATATTAAGCTCTATTTGATTTTCTGATGTAGCTTTAGCATTGAGGACTGAATCGAAACCTTCTCTTCTCTTTTCTTCACCTCTCTTGTCTCGCACATTTCTTGAGAGATCTTCTGAGCTATTTATAGGCGTCTCTGAGGAATAGATCTATTGGAGGAGATCTTCTTCTTCAAATCCTACCGTTGGAGATAACGTCTTTATTCTTGCTCAGGTACTGAAAAGGACATTCTTCTAAAGTCAATGCTTCTGATTTCTTTATTAATTGCGGCGTGTCTTGGAAGTTATTCATGTGGCCTTTCTTTCTTCAGTCATTCTTGATGCAGTTTCCTTCAGTTAGGAGCTTTCAGTTGAGTCTGCATCTTCCGCTTGTTCTAGACTCGTGTGGAGCCTTTTTGTCAAACACTTATTTAGTCGAGATGATGTCTTCAGTTATTTTAGCTTTCTTGATCCGTCTAGCTATAAAAAGAACTAAGACAGTTAGGATCATAGGAGCATCATCAGCTAGAGTGTGCCTTTGGGTGGTTTTGGTATCATCAAAATATAAGGGTTTAAATATATCTTTCTTTTCTCAACAGGAGGCAGCGCTGTGCCGATTCATTTGGCGGTGGGACGGGAGGCGCTGGAGGGAGGGAGGCGGCGCCCATTAGGTGGGGGGCGGGAGGTTGGAGATGAAGACCAAAAAAAAATCTATAGCAGAATCGGGGCCCCAACAAAATAGTGTTTCATTTTTTAACTTAAAATTTTCAATTAATTTAATATAAGGTTAAAATAGTAATTTCTCTATTTAATCTAAATTTTAATCTAAACTATCAAACAACTAATTCATGTTATCAAGATTTTAATCTTGATCTATCAAACACTAAAATGCATTACTAATATTACCCAATCTATATTATTTTAACTAGATTTTATTGATTCATCTTTATCTCAACTAGCTATCAAACTGGCCCTAAATTAACATCTAAAGACATACAAGGACATGTGGAGGACCATTTGAAGCTACATGTGAGTTCGTATAAATGTAAAAAGACAAAGAGGGAGATCATTTGTAATCTAGAGGACAGTTATAAGAAAAAGTTTAATAGGATGTCTGCATACATTGAGAAGGTAAAAGAATATGTGTCTAAAAGTAAGATGGAGCTCTAATTATCCAATGAACAAATGCAATGCAGAATGGAAGAAGAGTTTTCAAGAGGATATTAATTTGTAATGCTAGAACCTTGTAAGCTGAATTGGTTAGGGGGCTGTAGAAAAATCATTTCCCTTGATAGTTCTCATTTGAAAGGAGTGACATATTGGGTGTCTTCTAACTGCAATGGGTAAGGATGAGAATGATTAGATAGTTCATATTGCTTGGGGAAATAGTGAACAAATTAAACAAGAACAATTGGAGGTGGTTTATGATGGGGTTGAAGCAGGAGCTTGTTCTAGGTGATAGAGATGAAATAACAATTATGCCAGACATGCAAAAGGTATGAAGAGCTAATTCTAAGTTATTATTTATTAATTACATATGAACTCTAAATTGTTTAACTTATTTTTTGCATAGGGCTTGAAGGAGGCTGTCAAAGAGATAACACCACAAGCAGAGCAAAGATGGTGTGCAAGGTATATCTATGCCAACTGGAGTAAGAAATGGCGGGGTGAAGAGCTAAAGAAGAGATTCTGGATTGCGGCTTGGAGCGCTTTCCAAGAAAAGTTCAAGCTCAACCTATCAAAGATAAGTGCAATCAACAAGAAGGCAGCACAAGATCTCCTTCAATACCCTCTTGAAAACTAGTGCAGAGCCTACCAAAGCTCAAGGATAAGGGATATAAAGTATACTGTGGACCATTGGAAATGTGAATGGTCTCCAAATGCTATGAAATTGCTTGAAGCAAACAAGAGTGACTCAATGGAGTGTAATGTGATCTGGAATGGAGTTTATGGGTATGAAGTGAAGGAGAGGATAAACATATAGTTTTTGTAGATACAAGGAAGTGTACATGTAAGGTTCGGGAATTAACTGGTGTCCCATGCTCTCATGTAACTATTGTCTTTTACTCAAGCTCTATGGACCCTCTATCTGTCATGAGCAAGTGGTATCATAGGGATACTTATAGGAAGTGCTATGAATGTGCAATTCAACCTCTACCCGTTGTGAAGTTCTGGATAGTGAAAGAGGATGATGCAATTGAGCCTCCACCAGCAGAAAAGAAGGTGGGAAGGCCAAAGAATAACAGAGTGAGAGCTCCTAATGAGCCAAAACTGAAACACAAACTCTCAAGAAAGGGAAGACACAACATTGCAGCCTTTGTGGAAGTACAAGCCATAAGAAGGATGCATGTTTATTATACCTAATGAATTTGTGTTTAATGAGTGTAGTTAAGTAAGAGTTCACAGGCTTCTATATCTTCAAAGCCAAGAAGGAACATGCCAAGAAAAGGCTCACAGGCTGGAATAGGTCTTTGTGTGAATGTTGACACTGGAAAGCAGATCCTAAATGTAAGTTTCAACATTGATGCCTTTATAACACTGAATTTTTCATGTATTATTATACTAAATATATATGTGTTCTTTGGTTGATTAGTTGGTTTCACAGTCTAGAGGATCTCAATCAATTGTGATAGATGAAGGGACACCAAGGGATAGTGATCCAAACATAAGATTTCCTATATCAAATGAAGCTAAGATAAGGAAGGAAAAGAGGAAGAGAGACCCAAACAATTCAATTGGAGGAACCTCAAAAGTGGAAAAGCTTGCACCAAAGCCATTTAAGGCTCTGATAACATTTATCATGTTTTTATTCCTACAAAACATAAAATAAAAAAGTGAGAATCATTAAAATGTGATAAAATTTTCTTTTTTTCTTATCTTTTATTTTCTTATGATAAATTTACAATGAAAGGAAACGCATATTAAAAAATTTATCTCTTTTTTTATCCCTAAAGTAGCGTCTTGGCTTTGCTTTTTTAGGCCATAAAACTTTTATTCTAATTATTTGTCCATAAAACATATCCTATAAATAAATAACTAAAATGGAAGTTCTATGACTTAAAAAAAACAAAGGCAAGATTAAAATAGATGTTTGGTTTTCTTTCCGCTTTCAGAATATGTGGGTCAGACGTCACACTTTCAAGCATGAGGTTGCTCGTATTTGGTCTGAGGAAACTGGGTTCAATGGCATGATGAACCTTCAGTTTAAACTCACTCGGATTAAGCACTTCCTCAAAGACTAGAACCGTGAAGTGTTTGGCAATATATTATATAGCTTGAGACAAGCTGAGGAAGTTGTTGGTACTGCGCAGTTGGCTTATGATTCTGATCCGTACCCTGCCCATCGAACTAGTTTGAGGAAGACTATTGTTGAGTATGTTCTTTGCTCTCGCATGGAGCAGGACTTTTTGAAGCAAAAAACAGCAATAAGATGGATTGCTGAAGGGGAAAGGAACTCGCAGTTCTTTCAAGGTTGGGTGAAGCAGAAGAGGGTGAGAACCCGGATTGATGCTATCTCTGATGGGGCACAAAGTTTGACTGATGAAAGATAGATCCGCACATCTGCTTCTTCTTTCTTTCAGAATCTTTTCTCGTCCGCTAATGTGGATCAGCTTCTGCCCCCGGATCTTGATGTGATTCACGTGCTTCCTGATACTATGGATAGAGATGGTCTTGTGCGACACGGCTGAGATCCGAGTGGCTGTCTTTGGGATCCGTAGTGATAGTACTTTCGGCTCGGATGGCTTCTCCTCTATTTTCTTTTAACACTGTTGGGACTTTGTGGGAACTGACATGATAGCTATTGTTCAGGATTTCTTTTCTGGTCGTTTTATGCCCCGTAGTCTTACGACCACTACCATTGTCTTGCTCCCTAAGACGAAGAATCTGCAGACTTGGACGGACTACCGTCCTATTAGTCTGTGCAACGTTACCAACAAGATCATTTCCAAGATCTTGACCTCGCGTTTGGCACCTCTTCTTCCTTTGGTGTTGGCCCTAAATAAGAGTGGTTTCGTGAAGGGCAGATTATTGAGTGATAATGTTCTATTTGCTCAAGAGTTGATTCAGTTTTTGGATAAGAGTGTTCCTACTCCGAATATTGCGCTTAAACTTGACATGGCTAAAGAGTATGATCATGTTCAGTGGCTGTTCTTTATTCAGATCCTTCAGCGGATGCGGTTTCCGCCAGTGTGGTTGAGTCTTATCGAGTGATGTATTAGTCGATGTTGGTTTTCTGTTCTTGTTAATGGAACACCTTCATGCTTCTTTCAGTCGACTCGTGGGCTTAGACAGGGCGACCCGCTCTCTCCTTCTTTGTTTGTGCTGGCTGCGGATTACTTATCTCGTATTCTTGATCAGCTGATTATTGGGGAGAGACACATGATGTATAAGACGACTTACAGGGGTTTCCCTATTTCTCATCTCTTGTATGTTGATGATATTATTATCTTTACGCAAGGGAAGATTGAGTCATTGCAGCGCCTGGTTGAGTGTCTTGATCACTACTCTGTTGTTTCTGGGCAAAAAGTGAACAATGGCAAGAATAGTTTCTACATTCGGGACCGTCATGGGCAGTGGGAGCAGAGTATCAGTATTATTGGTGGTTTCCAGCGTGGTACATTACCCTTCACTTACTTTGGAATTCTATTTTTTTGTGGTTACCGTCGTGTCTCTTACTACATTAGTGTTAGAAAGAAGTTGACGGATAGGATCCATGGTTGGTCCCATCGTCATCTCTCCTTTGGCGGGAGTTTGGTGCTGATTCGTAGTACTCTTAGTACTATCCCCCTCCATATTCTTCAGGTTATGGAGTCTTTGCAGTGTGTCCTCCGGGATTGGGAGCAACTGATTGCTAGATTTTTTTGGGGGTTCTAGCTATGGGTGAGCAGCGAAAGATTCACTGGGTTAGCTGGGAACAGATCTGCATGCCTTTAGTGGAGGGTGGGGTGGTCTTGGTATTCGTCGTTTCTCTGAGGTTGTTCGTGCTTTCAGCTTTAAGTTGTGGTGGTGCTTTCAGGCTAAGGATTCTCTTTGGGCTCGTTATATGTGGGCCAAGTATTATGATGGGTGTTTTCCTCAACGCTCGCATTATACTATTCATGTGAGTCCTACTTGGCATCGTATGATGCGTATTTCTGAGTCTGCTCAGTGTCATATTATGTGGTCCATTGGGAATGGTAGGATTAGTTTCTGGGATGACATATGGTTCGGGGATCGCCCCTTGAGCTCATATAGTCATCCCGAAAATGGTCACACCTTTTCCCGTGTCTGTGATTTTTGGCATGACTTTGCATGGGATAAGCTTCGTTTGTATAAGTTATGTGTCTTGCATGATATTTCTGTTGACTTGATTGATACCTTGAGCCGGACGCCGATTGTGATGGGGACAGAGGATGTGATGCGATAGGATCTGACCAGCCATAGTGCGTTCTCTACTTCCTCTACTTGGGATCTTGTCTGGAGACGGCTGCCCAAGCAGACTTTGTTTGCTGACATCTGGAGTGATTGTCTTACTCCATCTATCTCTGTGTTCCTGTGGTTTCTTTTTTTTGGTCGTCTTCCTGTTGACTCGCGTCTCCAGTCGCGAGGTATTTCTCTTGCTTCCATGTGTCTTTGTTGTGTGTCTCCACAATCTGAGTCGTGTTTGCATGTTTGCATGTGGAGTGAGGCGGCTTTGATTGTGGGCTCATTTTGACTTTTCGTTTCCTTCTGTGCACACACCTTATTACATGAGCACTGATATTGCACATAGACTATCTCACTGGCGGCGTGCTTTTCCTAGGGAGGACAAGAAGCACATTTCTTTTTTGGTTCCTTATTTGATTATGTGGTTTCTTTGGTCAGAAAGGAATAGTGGTAAGCACCAAGCTACTTTTTTCTATGCCTCATGTGATTTGGCAGGTTGTTCGATATCTTCGGCTGCTCGTTGCAGCGGGAAAACTCACCGTTTCTCATTAGCGAGTTGTGCCCCACTAGTTGATTTCATGCCCCCAGCTCCCCCAGTGAGACGGACTCTTTGGTTCACTTTGGTTCGCTGGCTTTCTCCAGAGTCTCCTTGGGTAAAGCTGAACACTTATGGTTCTTTCGATTCACACATACAGCGAGGTGTAGGTGGAGGAGTGGTTCGTGATCATACCGGAGCCCTCATTATTGCCTTTTGTACCCCTTGTGAGGCTACTTCCAGTTTTGACGCTAAGTTAGCTGCACTGCTTGAGGGTATTAGGTTGGCTATCACATTTTCTACTCATATATGGGTTGAGATGGGTGCGGCAGCGATCGTGTTGCTCATGTCTGTTAGGCGTCACGGTCACGCTAGTATTCGTCATACTGTTGCTTGGATCCGACTGCTTACTCAGCTTCGACGAGTCCGTCTCACTCACATGCACCGCAAGGGAAACCGACCTGCTGATTTTATGACGAGGAGAGGGCATCAGGTTCAGACGTTGACTACTTTTGACTACTCCTCGGCAGTTTCTTGCTTTGGTTAGGATGGATCAGCTTAGCTATCCTAATTTGAGATTTAGTCTTCATGTTGATAGCTAGTTTGCTTTGGCTTGTTCCCTTTTTGATTTCGTTTTTTTGGTTTTGTGGATGTAGCCATTTTTGGGTTACGTCTTTGTATGTTTTTGTTCGATCTATTTTCTGTTTCTCCTTGTTGCTTTCGCAGGGTGTTGTCACTTTTGGGCAACGTTTTGTATGGAATACTGGTTGATGATTTATCTATAGGTTGGGGGTCTACTAAACCCCTCACCTTCTTAGGTGTTTGTTAAAAAAAGAGATTAAAATGGATGTTCTATTTCTGTTATTCATTTTTAGTGCATAGATCCTTTGTTTAGTATGTTTTATTTAGTCATTTAATATGCAACTTTAGCTTATATCAGCGAATCTATTGATTGATGACGTTAACGGTGAACAGGTGAACAAACAACATAATAATTAATGCTAAAAAAAACTTATATTCGAACCTAATAATGCTAAAAAACCTAATATTTTAGCCAATAATGTGTTTCAAAATTTAGAAATGTTAATGAAGAAGTGCAGCGTAGATGATATATTTTTTTTCAATAATACACTGTGACCACCCACAAAATAACTTAATAAAAAAAATAATTTATTTAATTTATTTTTTAAAATAAAAATAAAATTTAGTTGTTTTACTATATTGTCTTCAATGCAATTAATTTTTTGTAACTTTTTTTATTAAAAAATAAAATAAAAATAATAAATGCAAAATAAATTTAAAAAATTAGATACAATCTAGACAATATAGTAAAATAATTAAATATTATTTTTATTTTTAAAAAAATTAAATAAATTAAAAAATATTTATGTAACTAATTTGTGGGTGGCCACGTGACCGTTTAACACCACTTTTTGTTTTTCCAAGCTAGTAGCCAGTAGGTCGGGGTTTGAATTCATCTTGTATGCTCGAGCTTGTAAATCTGAAAAAATAAAAAAAGAATTGCTAGCTGTAAACGTGGTATATACTATCGGATTGAGTTTTTATATATTATAATTATAATTATAATTTGCTTTATACGTGCCGTCATAAAATACATACTAATAAATATTCTGAATGAAATCCTTAATTTTTGTTTAGGCCTTAATAAAATTAAATTAAATGTACACTAAAGCGTGGTATACAATCATACTTATTTCCAATCAATGTGGACTCTTCTAGTTCCAATTTTGATAGATTTAGTTTTACTACTTTATGTTTATTTAGACGTTAATTAAGCCTTAATTAGTCAACATCGTACTATGCATATATACATATATAAATGTGAAGATCTTGTAATTAAGAACCTTATCTGGTCATATAAATAAATAAATAATAATAATAATAATAATAATAATAATAATAATAATAATAATAATAATTTAAAACTAATTTGGTGTGGTAAGTTTGAATAAGTGAGAGCAGTATATCACAATTCTGCACGAATGAATATACTCCCTCCGTCCCTAAAATAACTTCCTCTTTTTCCATTTTGGGACGTCCCCCAAATAACTTCCTCTTTCTTTCTTTCCATTTTTGGAAACCTACCCCACCACTAACAATACTTTATTTATTCTTACTTTTCACTTTTCACCACTTCCAATACTAATTATAACACTTTTCACAACTTCCAATAATAATTATATCAATTTTTCTCCACTATCAATACACTTTACAACTTTTTATTAAAACCCGTGCCGTCCCCAAAGAGGAAGCCATTTCGGGGACGGAGGGAGTATAAGTTTATTTTATCAGAGGGTTTATAAATACGATAATATTTTTTTTATAATAATACTTCTTTATATATATTATAAATTAATACGATAATACTATTTTATAAGTTAATTTTTTTTATTTCTTATTTATTACAAAAATATTTTTATAATATATAATCAGATACTCCCTACGTCCACGAAAGAACTCGTACTTTTTCTTTTTTGGATGTCCATAAAAGAACTTTCTACCTATTTTGGATTATACCCCTGCACTTATAAATATCTCATTACTCTTATTTTCACCTTTACATTACTACCAATACTAATTAAAACACTTTTTCATAATTTCTAATACACTTAATAATATACTTCATCCGTCCAATTTCAATAGGCTCGTTTTCCTTTTTGAGATGTCCCACTCTAATAGGCTCATTTTTCATTTTAAGTAAAAAAAAGTGTACTTAATTGGTGTGAACCACACCACTTTTCTACTAAAAAGTAAGTTTTCTTAATCTTCGTGTCCAAAAGAAGTGAGCCTATTGGAGTGGAACGGATGAAGTATTTTTTAAAATCCGTATCACTCCCTCTTAGAAAGTTTTTTCGTGAAATGAGGGAGTATCATATAAAGATGAATATTGCAGATTGATTTTTTATTACTTAAAAAAGATTAATAGCCTTACTGCTGTCTGCTGAACAACAGTTAACTTGCGTGCATCTATAAATAGCTTAGCTTATACATTTATTTGGCATGCATACTGCTGAACAACAGTTAACTTGCGTACATCTATTGTTTCGACGTCTGACAGTAATAAATAAATTGACAGATTTGAATTGATATAGCAGCTGCCGATATTTATTTATATTGATGATTATTTATCTTAGCCTTTTTTTGACATTTCTGCTCCTGGTTTTTGATACATAAAAAATGTGTTACATGTTCAAAATATTGATTCAAAATTGTTATACCATAGAATCTTACTTTTAATTATTATGGGCTTTATGTTATCAGTTATTTTCATTTTGGTCACTAGATGTTATTGTATTTTCCATCAATCTTTTTACCTTTACATAAAAAATAAAATATTTAGATTACTGATTTGAAAGCGAAAACAAATGTAATGAACAAGGCGAGAACAAGTGTAAACATAAGTGATTTTTGTATCAATTTTCCTTGATATTTAATGATTGAAAATGGTCTAAAATGTGAATTTACCCCACACTAGGAAATCTGGCCTCGCAAATTTTCTTGTCATCTATTAAGTGAAGTTCACACGCCCGCGCGCACACAATCCGTTTAGTTTTATAACCATATATACTCAATCCGTCTCACAAAAATATAATTATTTTGCTATTTTAAATTGTAAACATAAATATTTTATTTTTATACACTATCCCATCATAATTCTTTTATTTTTTATCTTTACTTTTTATAAAGGGTTAATTGCATCAAAATACCTTATCTTTTTCCAAAATTTGATTTTTTGACAAACTTTTTAATTGTAGCAAAAATTTTAGCTACGTTTCAATTAATTGCAATGTTCGTCCTGCGTATATTTCCGGCCAAATCCATTCATTTTCGGCTAATTTATTTTAGCTACGTTTCAATTTATTGCAACGGGATTTGAGACGATAATATTTCATTACCCGGCACGACATGCCACCTAAGCTTTACGGAGGTCCACCTCAGCATGGATTTGACCAAAAATATACGCGGGACGGACATTGCAATAAATTGAAACGTAGCTAAAATTTTTGCTACAATTAAAAAGTTTGTCAAAAAACCAAATTTTGGGAAAAGGTCAGGTATTTTGATGCAATTAACCCTTTTATAAAATAGGACCCAATTTTCACTCGCAATACACATTTATATACTTCCTCCGTCTCATTACAAATTTTTTTTTGATCAAGCAAAACTGAATAGATAAAAAAGAAAAGGTACCAGTGGTACCCAACAAAAACTTACAGAACTCGTGGTATAAGTCCGTTAGAGCACCATTGTGCGAAATCCAAAACTGTATCAACTAAACCAAAGATTCTATTCCAACTCCACACTCTAACCTTACAGCACTCGTGGTATAAGCCCGTTACAGCACTTCGTCTCATTACAAATGTCCCACTTTCCATAATGAAATGTTCCATTTTTTTTTTGGCAACATATTCTCTCTCTATACCTAATATTTAAATAATTTTCACAAACTCATTTTATTTACTAATTACACATTTTTTAATTTTCGTGCCTAAAAGTAATAGGACATTCGTAATGGGACTGAGGAAGTATATATAACATTTCTTAAAACTCATGTCACTTACATATGTTACATTTTTTTGTGAGACAAAGATAGTATAAAATAAAGTTATACTCCCTCCGTCCACGAAAAAAGTCCCGTTTGAGAGGGGACACGAGTTTTAATAAAACTGTTAAAGTTGTTATAAGTATAATAAAGGTACAATTTGTAGAGGTACATGAAAGTGTGGAATGATATATAACAGGGGGTCAACCCTTTACCATTGACCATGGTTTTGGGTTAATTAAGTTAGAGCTCCCTAACTTATATGTCTAACAATTTGATCCGACCTGCCGGATTCGGAAGTTTACGGGAAAGGGCTACCTCGGGAGAGTGTCGCACGACTCCAGGGGCTTGAAGGCGACCTACCTGGGTCGATCGAAGGCTCCCCAGAGTGAGAGCCGTTCGTGGACGTCCGGTCTTAATGGAGGATGGATTGTTACGATATCTCACGTACATCGGTTCCACATGAAAGTGTGGAGTGATATATAAGAGAGGGTCAACCCTTTACCCTTGACCATGATTTTGGGTTAAGTTAGGGCTCCCTAACTTATATATCTAACAAGTACAAAAAAGTAAAATAAAGGTATATTATTAGTTAAAAAAAGGAATAAAGTACTATCTCCGTCCCACCCAACTTGAGTCGTATTTCTTTTTGGGTTGTCCCACCGAACTTGAGTCATTTCCTTTTTTGGCAAAAATTAGACAATTTAAAGCACTAATTTACAAAATTAATTGCACCTCTTATTACTTTCTCTATCCTACTTTATCACTTTTATATTACATACTTAAAATACTAATCTATAACTTCTTAATTTTCGTGCCCAAAAGAAATGCCTCAAGTTCGACGGGACATAGGAAGTATAATTTATATTTAATTGTGATAGTACAAAAAATGAAATAAAATTATTTATTGTAAAAAAAAGAGATAAGTATGACGTTTTTCTATAAATGGAGGGAGTAGCATTTTTAATAGTCCTAAATCAGTGGTGATTGAATATCACGCAATCTAATTTCCATCACTTTTGCTTCAATGTCACCTTTTGTCATAAATTTTAAGTTTTAGGTATTTACTCCCTTCATCTTTAAATAAATGTCATATATATAAGAAAATAAATATCATATAAAATTTTCTTATCGCTTTTTAAATGTCATATTGTGAAATTTTATAATAAAATTAAGCTAAACTTTCAATTATATCTATATCTTTAAAATTAGAATTAAATGAATTATCTTCATTTCTTCTCTACTTCATCTTAAAATTAGGAAATATAATTAAGGATATACATGTAAAATTATATTCTTCCTTGGTATATGTAATTTTGTGTCATGTGACAGTTATTTAAAGATGGAGGGAGTAAATACCTAAAACTTAAAATTTATGACAAAAGGTGACATTGAAGCAAAAGTGATGGAAATTAGATTGCGTGATATTCAATCACCACTGATGTGATTACAAGGTGTATTTAGCTGATGTGATTATTGCAATATTTAAATTCATTTGTTGTGTCTCAAACTACAATGAATTAATTTAATAGCATTAGGTGAACGGTATTTGTTAGAATTGGGCGATCAACACTTAAAATTGACACCGACATTTTTAGACTTTATTATATCTTGAGTATGACTCGCCATTAATATCATAAGTTTGAAACACATTCTCCTTCATGAGATCAAAAAAGTTAGTTGCAACAATCTTAAATATTATTAATGGCGAAAGCAAATCTTCACATTTATGAAAAAAATACCATTTTAATTTGGATCCAAACTTAAGGTGTTCACAAAAATGGACCTTATAAATTTAACTCGATTTAAATCTTATTTCTTGAAAACTAACTGAAATTACATGTTAAAAACTTTTTCAGTAATTTTACCGTAGAAGAAGTTAATAGTATTTACACATTTTTTTGGGGGGGAGTGAAAATGAGCCGATTGTAGATTTGAGCCAAGTTAAGTTAAGTTCAGGTCCGTTTTTAAAAGTGTTGGTAAATAATAGTCAAAGAATATATAATTTAGAGATATAATTGATTCGTGTGTAGAGATTATAAACACATAACAATATATTAGAATAACTTATTTGTTGTGTAACAAACAATCCTGTAGCAATTCTTTTAGCAATTCCTGCAATTGAATCTACTATTATGGTATTTACATACATTGCAGATTCAATTTAGAAACAATTCCTGGTGCACAATTCAATCTTTGAAAGATTATAAATCTTCGATTGAATTTTACATATTATAAGTATTTTCTATCTTGTCTTTCTGCAACTTTACGTGTGTGTGACAAAAGAAATACTATATCTCTATGAGGTGGTCTTGGGTACACCATGGTGTACCGTACAACCGGGTTACACCTTCACTTAAACTTTGACCTGCATCCTTATTTGAACTCATATCCTGATCCAACACATATAAATAATATTATTTTGGGTACGGGTCAACCCAATTATACGGTACACTCAGGTGTACCCAAGATTTTGTGTATCTGCTATTCTTATAGGGATAATACACTATGTAACCCTAGGCTAATAGGCAGGATTTTTCTTTGTCTCTAATTAATTAATCCGATAGTCTAACTAGTTACTGATTACTTAAGAATGATTCTCTTTAACAGGAAGAAGTCGTCTCTCTCTTTCTCTCAAGCGTGCCCCAACCCTAGTTTGCTACCGTTGATTGCTTTCCGACCATGTCTTCCGGCGAAACTCCTCAGCCTCTGCTCGATAGGGATGGCCTAAACTTACCCCCGGTTTCAAACAATTTCAACAGAGCCTCAAACCCCGATGTTGTTGGTACTATTTCAAAAAACCCTAGTGCTAACCCTAGTTTGGTTGGTGCGTCTGCGCCTATGAATCAGAAGTTGCTCCCTAGTACTTCTTTTACTGCTGCAAAAGGGGCTGATCCGGTGGTCTCTTATGCCCAAGTTGCGGCTCCGCAAAGGGCAAAGAAGCCGGATCTACCGGCTCATAAATTTCACGCTCTTCGGCCGTTTGCTCAAGAAGGGAACGGTGTGCTTAAAGTTCCAAGGGATATCCAGCTTTTTCAAGCTACGAAATTCCAGCATGCGCTTATAGGCCGTTTCATGATGAATAAGGGCGAAAAGCCTAGGACTACCAGAGAACTTAAAGCTGAGTTACAATCACTATGGGCGATTAAATCCTCGTGGTATCTCATGTCGATGGGAAGAGGGTACTATACTTTAAAGTTTCTCAACAAGGAAGATAAGTGATCACTATTTTCTTAGCAACAAAATTGGCTGCAACTAACACAGGTAATTGTAGCAAGCAACAAGTAATCGAGTATCGTATCCTTAGGGACTGACACAACGAAACAACTCTAGCTATCTCCTAAACAGACTATAACAGTAGACAGACAAACGAATAAAAAGAAGGTTTGATTGACTTAAACTAAAACGCAAATAGCAATAATTCAACGCACGTAGAAAAAGCAATTATTAAAGACAACTGATCCTAGGGTAGTAAATTCATTAACTAAATCTACGCAATTAATCTATTAATCTTATGTACCAATTTAATCCAGTTATGATGAGAGATCATTTAATTAATCAATCATTCTCGCTAAAGCAGCAACGTTCGTAGATTAGTAAATTCTCTATCTCCGTTAGGTCTCAAGAAAATCTACTAACTCCCAATAGCTCCTAAGAATAACTCCATATGATCCACCTATCTCCGCTAGGTCTCAAGGTTAAAATCATATCATACATTCCTGAATCCGCTAAACAGTTATCTCCGCTAGGTCTCAAACCGAATAGCTAAACATGCAAACTATTGATCAGATAATTCACAAGGAAATAAGCACCAAGAATTATGAATCATAAACTGGAAGGCACAAATGTATTAACAAATAAATCACATAAATTCAATTAACTATTTACAAACCCTAGAATCAGCTAAACGAAACTAGCCAGACATAATAAAAGAAAGCATAAACATAATTAAAAAGAACACAATTGGAAAAACTGAATTATATAAAAACTGAATAAGAACGATTGCAGTAGCTTGAATCTTCAATCTTGATCCAAGCCTTGAAAACCGGGAAATAAATGTAAAACTAAAGCTATAATACTAGAATGTAATGTGTGGAACCCTAGATAGGTCAAAAGAAGACCTATTTATAGTGTCAGGGTAAAATACAGTGTTTGAAACCCAGAAGAACACCAAAAACGCGCAAAACTGAAAAATCCGAGTAGCCGGCGACCCATCCGGCGGTCATTGGCTCAAGCACAAAAAATCTTCATCACGCGGCGATCGCCGCGTCTCTTCCAACATTCCAGAAGGCTCGGTGACCTAGGCGGCGGTCGCCGGACAGGTCGCCTGAAATCCTTCTTCGGGCGGTTGTCAACGGTGTTTGACCGCCGAGTTCTAACTGCTGCGCGTGATGTTTTTGTTTCGGCCATAACTTTCTCGTCTGAACTCGGATTTGCAATCTGTTTACACTCACGAACTCCTATCGAGACGATATACAACTTGTATTTCAGCACAGTTTTCCAAATTCGAACTCAATAAACCTACAATTTCCTTCAATATTCGAGTAAGAATCGTATTTCACAAGATAAAGCAAATTAAGCACAAAACAACTATCAAACACTCAATTTCCTATAAAATTAACATCATATGAACAATAAAAACCATGGAAACATGAGTGTTATCAATAAGGCTACTGCTAAACGCCACGTGATATGGGATCTTCCTGCTGGTTCGATACGTCTTCGCGATTGGGTTCGTTACTTTAATCCTTATAAAGAATCGTCCTCCTTAGCACAAGTTTGGGTGAGAATTTACTACTCACCGTCGGTTGAGTTCTGGCATCCGGAGGTTTTATCGGGTATTGGTCGATGGCTTGGACAACCATTGAAGATTGATGGTACTTCTATTGACGATGAAGTTGCTCACTTTGCTCTCATATTAGTCGAAATTGATCTTTCTTAAACTCTTCCTGAATCCATGACGATCGATGGAGGCGAGTATTCTTTTAACATCGAATTCAGTTATGAATATATTCCTCTATTTTGCACTAAATGTAAGATAATTGGTCACTCGCCGGACAAGTGTCGACGAGGCAAAGAAGGAAAAAAAAGTGGAGCCTGAAGTGGCGAAACCAAAAGAACCGGCATGGCAGGCTGTCGGAACAAAAGCTACCCGGGACAAACAACTTGATGCTATGGAGGGAGTGGTGGCTTCTAATTCGGAGTCTGAGGTTGGGGTTGATGGTAAACATGAGACTGATGGTCAAAATAAGGAGCTATCAGGGCCTAATTTATTGGAGGCCTGGTGTAATCGGAGCTCGGGGAAAAAGCACAAACATTCGGCGTCGCCGGATGGCAACAGATTTGCTATCCTTGATGATAGTTCGACCTATGATGATATTGAGAATAATAGGCGGGATTCTCCTCTTTCTAAGGGGAATGAAATAATTAAGGATATTGAGGTGAATGTGGCATCGGATGCGGCTGACCCGAATCATGAAAAGAGTTCTCCGTTGAAGCATTTAAGCGAACATGTGGTGGACGTGGAAGCCAAGCTGCCTGTTTCTGTGGAGCAATGCAGCGAACAGTTGGGGGACGCTACGGATAAGCCGGCAGAAGGTCCGGATCAAGTTTCTAATGCTGAGGAGTTATAAGGGATTGATCATGAACGTTCGCCTCAACATGCTACTGGGGGAGAAACGTTGGATACTGATGCAATATCAGCACAAAAGGAAAATGAGCGGAAAAAATTTAGTAATGGAGAATGTTATAAAGGTGGAGAGGTTTAAGCAGGATGTCTCGGGCGGGCTCGGCTATACCTAAACGTGGCAGGGGGCGGCCTCCTAAAAATGATCAAAATGCACGCAACCACAACAAGGTTCTTCTTCTTCAGCAAGAGAGTATTAAAAATCGCCTTCGGAAGGCAGTTGACGCAGGGCATCAGCCACGTGATTACATTGTTGATTATCAGGAGTCGGATAGCTTGCAGGCTGTGGACAACGTTGGGATAAGGAAGCGGAACTGGGGTCTTTTCAGTCCAGAATAAACATGTAATTCTCATGAATTTTTTAGATTGGAACGTTCGCGGTTTGTCGGACGAATCTAAATGTCTTCTTAAGGAGCATTGTCACTCCTTCTCGTCTTTAGCTGTGGGCATTATTGAGCCCAAGAAAAGCCTTCATAAAGTTCGCCAGAGCTATTAGAGGTCGATTAATATGATTCCTCGCCATCAGAATTGTTGGCAGCCTCGGAGGTCGAATATTTGGTTGCTTGCTAGTCCCTTTGTTCAGACGGTCATTTTACTTTCTCCAGATCAAGTTATTATTGCTGATTGTGTTTGGCAAACTTACAATTTTAGGGTCGCTATTGTGCATGGTGCTAATGATCACGTTTCTAGGCGCGCCTTGTGGATTGATCTTCTTTCTTTTGTTGATGGAAACACTATTTTTATCGGGGATTTCAATACCATAAAGGGCGCGCATGAGCGTCGTAGTTCGTTGGCGCCTCTGAGAAGTGCGTGCCGTGAGTTTTGTGATTTTATTAAGGTTTCGGCCATGATTGAGTCGCCTTCTTCGGGTATCCGGTTTACGTGGTCTGGTCAGAGATTCCTTCCTCGGCATGTGGAATCTCGATTGGACAGGGCTTTCTTTTTCATTGGTTTCGCAAATCTATGGGTTTCTATTAATACACATGCGCTACCGAGACTCACCTCAGATTATTCTCCTTTGGTCTTCCAATGCAATGCCGATATGGTTAATGAGAGACGTTTCAAGATTTTAAATATGTGGGTTTCTCATCCTAATTTCCAAGAGCGGGTTGCTTCTTCTTGGGACGCGGCTTAGCTAATCTGCGAGATTGAGAAAAGAGATGTATGAATATGGTTGCCTAGACACTTTTAAGAAAGTGTTTATAAATCAAGACAACCGATTTTTACAACAGCGTTTACTCTCTTCTTCGATTCAAGTTTGATTGCTAAGTAAGTGACTGACTCGATATTTTGGCAGAGCTTCAGCGTAAGTCTTTGAATCGGTGAGGTTGAAGGTTGTTCCTTGAGCTCTATTTATAAGCGGAGGATGAAGAATAGATCCGTTGGAGGATATACTTCTTCAAATACTGCCATTGACACTTGATTTGATTTATGTTCAGGGTCTTCGTCCTCTATCTTCTTTTTCGCCGAAAAGGGTATGGTCTTCAGGCATGGGGAGATGGTGTTACAGTGTAAAGGAACATGGATAAAGTAACTCTGCTCGGTGAAGGACGATTTTTCATATCCCAGCATTTAATGCATTGTCATTTGCATTTAATGTGGCGTGTACCAGAAGATATCATTTGTCTTTATTCGTCTAAGTGATATGTACTTGAATGCATCTTCAGTCCGTCTTTTAGTAGCTTCAGTCCGCTGTTTTCTTTTGATCCTTAAACAAGTCTTCAGAGAATGTTTCGACTAAAGATTGCTTGTATATTCCTGTACTAGTCCTTCATTTATAACCGCAATAACTTCAGGTGATCTTCAATTGGTCAATCTTCCAAACTTCAGTCCACGTTCTTCAGTCAACTCTTCATCAGTCTTCAGGTCTTCAAGCTTTTCTGCTTCAGTTTAACTAGAAAACGAACTCTAACACTTGAGTTCGAAAAGATTCTAGTCTAGAAAAATAAAATCTAAGATCATCAAAACAAGTTTAGGATATTTCTTCTATTTTCCAACAATGGTCAAGCCTTGAATGCCATAGTTTTGATTCATCTGCAACATTCACTTCGACTTCTCCCACCATAGTTTTTGCATCTAGATAATACAATTTGTTCTCTCTAATTCCCTTCATTACAGTGACTGGGCCTTTGTTTACTAGTAGTACTCCATTTTTAGAACTGAAAGTGTAACCCTTGGATTCCAGCATTCCTAGAGAAATGAGATTGAGCTTGAGAGATGGAATGTACCTAACACCCTGCAGAATTCTTGTTACTCCATCGTGCATCTTCAACTTAACGTTGCTTATACCTTTTACTGGACAAAGATGATCATGTCTTGGAATTATTGATCCTACTCATTCAGATTGTAAATCTAGGAACCACTTCTTAT
Organism: Salvia miltiorrhiza; assembly: GCF_028751815.1. Classification (NCBI taxonomy): domain Eukaryota; kingdom Viridiplantae; phylum Streptophyta; class Magnoliopsida; order Lamiales; family Lamiaceae; genus Salvia; species Salvia miltiorrhiza. The sequence goes on from NC_080387.1 coordinate 33,266,631, forward strand.
ATGGACACATGTGGAAAGAGAAGGCTGAATCCATAATCCACCTATTACCAGCATGATGATTCACCACATTGAGCATTTCAGCATCTTCCACATGTTCTGTAACTTCTGTAGATTCTTGCTTATTTTTCAATTCTTTTTGCTTCTTCCATGAGAAATAATTCTTCTCTAAGCACCTTATCCATGAGGCATAAAATGATCACAAAATGCATTTTCTCGTACATCTCCGTTCTATCCATTTTTTTGCTATTATTGTTGCTACTTTCAGACTTCTCCGGCTTCAATGCGCCGGCAAGCCCCTGTTGCGTCAAAATAGCCCTGATTTTGATTTGCCATAAGCGAAAATCATTTTTCTCGGTGAACTTCTCGGATTCAAACTTTGTCATCGCCATAGCCGTCGCAATCCGATTCACTTATTCCCACATATGGCGCCAATTGTTAATCTTATTCCATAAGATTATCAATTGAATTAGACTTTGACGAACTACAAACAAAGAACACAAACAGAGCAATTATGTGGTTCGATTCACGAATGAATCTGCGTTCACGGGGGTCAACTGGAAGTGTACTATTAGATCAGGATGAAGAATACAAGAGTACATAATTTGGGCAAGAACACATACACAAAACCATGCTACACCAGTGGCCTCTCTTAGCTCTCGACTTGCTCACTCTCTTATACAACCCAACAATTGAAAATGAACAACTCACTAAAAGTGTAACCACTAATCTACATATATCCCTCACATCTCAGCTCAGCTCCATCCTCACCATCAGTAGTCAACAGATGTAGATTAGACGAGCCATATGCATGCTCTAGATGCATAAAGAACTTAAAAGACTTATTTGCAAATAAGCCATTTGATGTAATTGCCTTTTCACTTAAGCCCTTAACTGAAAATGTGTTTATGTAGATCACGATTATAACAATTGTTATATTTTTTATATTATTTATAATTTTTCCGATTTCTTACTTAATTTTGGGTTATTTAAATATGAACTTTTAATAATAATATAATTTAAACTTTTAAGAGCCCAAAATTATTATATTAAATGACGGCTATTAATTTTGTTATATTGATGATTTAGTGTTATTTGCTTAATCAGTGATATTGACTTAAATTATTTGATTTTATAATATATAAATTTAATTATTATTATTGGACATATTCAATCAGTATACAATAATCACTGAATTTAATATTATACTTATTAAGTTGATAACATTGTTATTACAAACTATTTTAAATCAAATACTAATATTTAAATTAACATAGTTTTTTTTATTATTAATTAATCAAACTCATAAGTAATTATATTTTGATATTTTTACATAATTTAAAATTTTAAAAACAAATTAATATTTGTGGCTAGTGCATCTCCCGTGAAGGTGTACTAATTGACATTGTAAAATAGAGTTAAGAAGGTCGATACACTAGTAGCTTCTTCAATTAAATAAGAGAATTTAAAATCGTAAACGCCCCAACAAGTTATTGAACATTGTAAATTAGAGTCAAGAAGAAGCTCAATATATTACTCTTCTTCAATCATCTAAGCCAATTTAAATTCATAATCTCTCTCTCTCTCTCTCTCTCTCTCTCTCTCTCTCTCACACACACACACACACACACATTATGAAATACAGTTAAGAAGAGAGAAGCTCAATATATCAATAGTCTCTCTCTCTCTCTCTCTCTCTCTCTAAAAATGGTGATAATTTCCAACTCAATATATAAATGGTGATAATTTGAAGACATGAAAATTCAAACTGTTATTCTGCAGCATAGAGAAGTAAAAGAAAGAATGGCAATATGTCTAAAATGTATGACTGCTTGCTGATTCCCTCGTCACAACAAAGCACAACTTAAATCAGCAAAAATTGTGCGTTTTAGATTTAGAGTGTAGAATTTTCTTTACAAACCTAGTTGAAAATGGGAGCCTAAAGCAATCAACTTTACATACAAAAATTAGCTTGAATGTATAACACAATTAGAAGAAACTCTAGTCACAGTAGAATAACCAACGACGAATTGGATGTAAGTACCTCAACTGCGCGACGCTTTGTCAGCTGGAGCTTCAGACACAGCAGCTCCCATAGTCTACGACCTCAGTGCTCGAACGTCAGTACAAGATTCTGATTTCCACGAGCAGAGAAAGACTGGTGATCGACATTAGCATTTAGTATTTGGTTGGCACGAATGTTTCAAGTCGAGATCAAGAATCCTTGTCTTCAGCAGATGGGGCGGCATTTTCTACTTGATCCGAGGCAGGAACGTCTATAATCATTTGCTCTGTTGTTTGCACTTGATTCGCGAGGGCAGAATCCGCTTGAGGTTCGGTTGCTCTCGAAGTATCCATTTCATCGGTAGCCTGCAGAGTATGATCAGCTGGTTCGACAAGATTCTCTCGAGTGGCCACTGCTGGATCAGAATCTTTTTTGTCTACTGTAGGAGGGTTGGAATCCCTTACATCTTTTGTGGCCTGGGATGGTGCAGACAGCGGATTCTTCTGCTCAGAGCTCGTCTCCATGGAGTCATATTCAGATAGGAGATCCATGAACTCGTTGAGTAGCCGTTGGACTTTCCTGTTGGATGCCATAGCAGGAAGAATGTCTTCGCGGAGGAGCTTGTGCTTATTCATTCCCTGTCAAACCAATTACAGGAAAGTAAATCAAAAGACCATACAGCTCCGAGGTAAGCATCTTGCATCTTGTGCACAAGCACGGTAGCAGATCATGACGATATGGCAGATAGTAAATATGAAACAAACATAGGTCACAAATCTGAATCAATAGTAGAGTACATCATGATCTGGAAAAATAGTGTCACATTGATCTTCTTTTGCATGCCCAGAATTCATCGAATTTCATATATCAGAGAAGAACATTTACTCATCACACCAAAGAAACTGATAAAAGTCAGTATGGCCAAAAATTACGATATTTTCAGTAGCCACATCAAAAAAGAAACAAATGAGAAATCTCAAGGCATCCGCTGGCTGTATTCAGAGGAAAACCGTGTTGAAAATAATCAATATTAAGAAAAAATTAAGAAAAAGGCCTTACAAGAATAGAAGGGTCCCATGATGGTGATTTCACATCCGATCCAGATTCAGCCATTCCGATGGGAGGTCCAAGAAAGGTCTCACAAACTTCTCTTAAACGGGACTCATCCGCCTCCCTGCAATTACAGTAAACAGTAAGGCTATGAAATGTCTGCAAGCATAAAATAATGCACAGCGGGTGAACAAGAAGAATAGTTAGTAATTGGCATTATCCTAGCATTTCTACTACTCATGAAAGTTCTCTATTTTAGGTATCAATAGCTGGAAACTCAACGATATAATTCTTGTGAATATTTTTTCTCTGTTTTGCTTACCATTATCCATATTATTATGCTTCCTTTGTTATTCTTTTTAATTTCCTTCTATCCACTCCATACAAGTACATATACGGAGATGGAAAATGAGAATACATAAATCTTTATCCTGATACTTATCAATCGACTACCACAGGCAAGATCTTACAGGTAGTGTGGACAAATAGGAAGAGCACAGCATACCTTGCTAAAAAGCGAACGTAAGACAGAAGACATTGGCGATATTCATTAGGAGAATTCAAAGCCAAAGCAGATGCCAGCTGAGCTTCCAAATGAGCACGTGTTTGCATTCCGTCGTCTGTCACTCTGCATTACAATAACATCCCAAGGTGAATGATATCCAAAACATAACAAGGTTCAAATGAATATATATATATATATATATATATATATATATATATATATATGAAACTATGAAACCTGACTTGCTAATAACTAAAGGCCAGAACCTTAGCTGTAAATGGAAAAATCCAAAAACTACAATAAATAACAGGTCAATAAAAGTTATAATTCATGCACAATTTTCAAAAAAAATTCCGACAATACACAAAGTCGGATATTTCTCTTCAGTGAAAGGCATACACATTTTCATGGAAAACAGTTTAAAGAAAGAAACAATGCGTACAAACCTGCTCCAACCTGGTTTCCGTGCCAGATATTTCCTGACATCAACCTGTAACGCGGCCAGCTCACCGCCAAGTGCCGAACCTAGGGTCCAGGAGCTAGAGAAATTTGATGCAGGAAAACAATCATCTACCACTCTCAGCCAACACTTAAGACTCATGTCAAATAGATATGCATGGCGTGTAGCCAAGACAACAAGGGGAGAGCCAGACTTGGATAATTTTGCAGATATAACTTTGACCGTACCTGGATGAGTGAAAAGAAGAGAAACATTACAAGTATATTGTTATATGATTAACAAAATTGCACAGCTATAGTTCATCTGTACAGTAAAAAATCAAATTTTGTGGCTTACCCGCATTGGAGTTGAGGTCTGTTGTTACCAGTGAAGCTAAGGAATCCTGAAGTAGACACGTCTTATTGAAAAGATCCCAAACATACAAGGACGCCTTCCTTGTGACAACTAACAATTTCCAGAATTCATCACAATCAATAAAGACTGCCGCAGAACCCATCATCAGGGTTGGCATGGCACGCCTCCCACATCTTGTGTAAACCTTCCCAATGATGAATATTTGCAATCAATAAATAGAACTAATATTTATCACATCATTCATGTGGAGAAAATAAAGTGTGCACAACAAAATAAGCTCACATGGGTCGTGGACACTAAATTATGGCAGAAACAGAAACCATATTGACAAATAAAAGAATAGCACAAATGACTACCATTCTGTATAAAATATTATTTCAGTACTTTTTTTGTAGCAACATACTGACCGTCCGAAAAAACATGATTCTTAATACCTAACAGCACGTAATTACATCAAATCATCAGCCATTAAAATATGAACTTTGGTGTTAAATAAAAGAATGAGGGGCAGACAATTAACCATATAGAACGCATAATAAATTTTCTAAGTAATGCGAAATTGGGAACTGAAGTTATAAACCTGGAGTGATCCATCTTCACCACCAACAGCCCAGAAGTTAGAATTTCCAGACAAGACAGTGACCTTCCCCGAGATCCTATCAGACCAAAGATTATGAGATCCTCGTGAACAAGAAAGTTCTGTTTCTTTGATCATTAAAGTGTTTCCTGCTCCCACCATGTCATTAACTGCATGCTCTCTCGGACGAGCTTCCAAGCAAATTGTATCTTCCCCTTGTTTCTTATCAAATACTCGTATTGAAAGAATACTATTAGAAGGTAGTTGACCAATCTGCTCGACATTAATACTTGTTTCTTTACTCCCAGAAGCTGGAGCCTTCTCAATAATCAAGTTCTCACTAATAGATGCTCTAGCCGTGACACCAGAACGCTCTCTTAGATCGGCACTCCCACCTACAACTTTTCTTATTGATCCTTCTCGAGAACCATTACCAGTATGTATCGCTCCGTTATTATCCTTGTTATGATCTAAAGATTTCACAGCTAAGTCAAGACCTTCAGAGTGATCACCAATAGACGTTCTCTCCTGATGGGCAGTGACACCAACTGCTTCTGGTATTATCCTTTTCCGACCATCAGGGCGTCTATATTCTTTCTGCTTTACAGGACTTGACATCCGAGCAGAGACCACCTTGTTTGACACCTCACTGATAGCATCATCAGTTTTCTTTCCATCATTTACAACAGTCTTATTAATTTTTGTAGTAACCCCTAAATCTTTAGAAGGTTTCAAAGATGCCCGACTCTCTGCAACAACTGCATGCGTCTTTTTACTCAGAATTTGCTTTGCAGAAGCTGCTTCAAGCAATAACTGTGCTGGAGTCTCAGCTAAGTTTCCCTGCCGACCTCTGACATCACCATAGCGATTTCTCTTCAAATCATCTAGTTCAGCATCAGTTAGTTTATATCCAATTTCACTCACATCAAAATGGAACGTCGCCACTGTCCCATCCAAGGAACAAGCAAATACCGAGTACCCATCAGGGCTCCTGCAATTACAGCAAAATTTGAAAAACTGATAAGTGCAGGTAAGACCAGAAAGATGCAAATTTAAGGATGTAGTAACAAAGGCACCATAGCATTGACAAATAAGAAAATGCACTGAATTTAAGTTACCAGGTGAGGTCCACCACGCTTTGAGTGAAGAAATGTTTAGCCACAAAAAGAGGTCTAGGGCTAGCTGTCGTCCATACAGTTATGGTGCGGTCCTGACTTCCTATTGCAATAACATTATATGGCTGTAAATCTTTTCCTTCAACCTTTGAAGAACCATTGCTCCAACCAACCAATGAAGTTTTTAAGTCCTCGGAATTGGAGGGAGTCCTCCTAAACATTGAATGATTGAACTTAGCAACAATGATTGGTGCATTATGTCCTAAGAAGTCAAATGTGGCAGACCATTCCCCTCTCTCAAGGACAGGTGCAGAATGCCTGGGCTTCTGAAAACCATGAGTCGTAGTTATAAAATGACCGCACGGTGACCAGTCAAGCCGTCTGAAGAAGGTGGAGCCAAGCTGAAAATGATAATTCAAAATATAGCATGTAAATGGCAGGTAGAAGGAAAATGAACAAGTATATGTTTTACTTCCATTTGTTAACTTACAGATTTAGCCCAGTGACCATCAGTTCTATGAGCAAGGCTCCAGTCACTAGTTCGCCAAATTATGACAGTCTTGTCGTCCGATTGACTAGCTATAAATGACCCAATAGGATCCCAAGCTACACCCTTTACGAGACTAGAATGACCACGAAGAACTGCAGTGCAGATTCCGTTACTCATGTCCCAAACATGAATGGTATTATCCAAACTCCCACTGGCCAATGTCGAGTCATCAGGAGACCAATTAAGATCCACCTACTTTAAGCATATAAGAAAATCAAAAAATTGATTAGAGCACACACCAAACTATAACAAACAAAAGGTGCCAATCCCTATGAGATTTTAGCTACCAACAAAAAACAAGGAAAAATAGAAATCGCAGACCAAAATATATCTTTATGGAACTTGTATTACCACATCAGCAGTGTGCCCTCTCAAAGTCATGGCAACTTTCCAGTTCTCAACATCAGGCGGCTCTCCGCTGCCAAATTCTGTGGTTCCCGAGCCAGGCTTCCGCTCATGAACAAGAATAACTTGATCATCAGATCCAGATGCAATATACCGCCCATGCTTAGCCCACCTAACGCAGTTAACAGAACCAAAATGGTCCCGCAGAGTTGCCAGAAGCTTTGAAGCTGAATCATCAGTTTGCATCTCTCTGCCAACAGATTTTGTGTTCCAGATGCGAACCTGAAAATTTAGCAGATTACACTATGAAGATAACTCCAACGGAATTTCAGTAGAATAATAAACTAATACACACTTATAATATAATGCATTAAGATGTCAGAAGTTAATTCCAAATTCGAACACAATAACCGGAAGCATTGAAAAGATTAACCACGGATTCATCTGTGATTTTGACATTGCTGATTATAAGTCAAACACATCTCAGCCCTGTAGATATGTCTAAAATCATCATAGTTTATAGTTGTAATCCACAGAATGTCGCTCTGTCTAAGCTTTCTTGATCTTCTTCATAACTACATCAATTCGAATACATCGTAAAACAGGTCACACTGCTCAAGAATCGATAAAGTGAACATCAAATGCCATTTTCAAAAATACATTAACACTGTGAATGTCTCTCAATGAGTGCACTTCTCGAGTTAGTGTCATCAAAATCTCGCATTACGCAGTCAACAAAAACATATGACAAGCTAAATAGTATGCTGAAATTGCAATTTGAAGTTCTGAAGATAAAGAATGCATTAGAGAGGACGTGACATTACCTTATGATCACCACCACCAGTGGCAAACCTGAGGCCACCAGGCTGAATATCAATGGAGAAAATCTGAGTGCCACCATGCTTAATCCAACTGGGTTTCTCTGCTATCATCTTTAACCACTCCAATAAAACTTTGCCTCAGAAACCTAATTAATTTTGTAGGAAGAAAATGGAGAATTAAATAGGGTTTTTCTCTCAGTTAAAACCCTGAAAACCCATCCAAGTTCATGCCTTGCAACTCAAACAGACCCTAATGAGTACAAAAAAGCAGTAGAAAACGGCCCAAAAATCCCTAAATTGGGAACTCCCTCAGACCCAGAAATTCAAGACTCGAACAAATTCATGAAAGCATGAAATTCGAAATTGGTATTAGGCGGAACATTCATAGCCAATTTCAGTTTAGCGGAAAAAAAAAGTAGAAAGGAAAAAAAAAGTAAACGTTTTCGAGTAATTAGCAATTAAAGAAAATATTAGTGTATAAAAAAGAAAATGAAAAAGAAAATCTTGAGATTGGGAAATTGGGTAAAGGGTTGAAATTTCGGTGACCAGCTTGAGAAAAACCCTAGTAAGAATTTGTGTCGGTAAAGTAAATCAGTGCAAGAATTTTCTACGAAGAACAGGCATAGAGGGAAAAAAATTCAATGAGTTGAGAGCAATAAAAATGATTTCTTTATTGCTAATATGGAGTATTTCCTTTTAACGGTCCAATCTTTGATGGAAGATTGAGAGTGAAGCAACACACTGAAAAGGGTTCAGTTATTGAAGAGAGAATCGATTCATCCAAAGAAAGAAAAGAAAAGTAAGAACCACCGATTTTTATATTTTGTGACAAATAAATGATAAATATAGATATATGTATTTATTTATTTTATTCTAATAATTTTGTTTTATATATCTCCAACACGTGCTAATTTATTGATTCCAATTCCAATATTTAATTATAGCAAAGCTGAATTTAAGTAGTGTAGATGAGATCCTTGAAATGTCATATAGATATAGGTCCGTCCAAAACTATAACCTCTTTCACTTCACAAACTTTAAAACATAAAAGTATATTTTATTTTATTGATATCAATTATGTTAGTCATAAAATTTAAGTCTATACTATCACATCACCATTCAAATCAAATTGATAATTTCTTGTATATGTCGTTATCTTTTATTATGGTGCATTGGTGGGGCATTTTCAAATATAAATTCTATCCGGATTCCCAATTTAAAAATAATAATAATAAATAAAATACAATGAATTATACATGCAAGGAAAGCTTTTATTTAGTTTCTAAAATGTCTCAAACGAAATTAGGTTTTCCAATTTCGGTAGGAAAATCCGAAATTCAAAAAGGAAAGAGAGTTCATAAAATCATTTTATGGGCAGAAGAGAGAAATAACAAAAATTGAGGAGGGCAAAATTGGGTTTTCACACTGAACCTCGCGTAAGCATTCATATTTGGCCCCAAATTTTGAAAATTAGTTCAACAGAATTCTTGACTTCCGAGTTCCAGCTACATTAACGATTTTGAGATGTGTTCCGACATAGTCTACCACACCAATCTCTACGTTAATGTCTGCTAGTTGTTACTCTTCTCTTTTGTGAATTCAAATTTTGAGTTAGATTTTTTGGGGATAATATATATCAAACTGCCATGATAATTCATAGGCCAAGTTCAAGGAACCTCAAGCCTCTTTCCAAATTTTCCTGCACATTTCGATCGTTTGATGTATTCCGCTCTTCTTCAGTTGAAGTGAGTCCAGAAAAATGCGGTGGGCTGTCGAAATTTTCAAATTTCAAGAATGCGCAGAACCCGTTTGATGAACCTCCGCAGAGAGATGTCTCGTATTACAACCATTTGCTGTTCGAGTACTCTCGCGATGGCCTAAATCAAGAAGTGTTGAAAACGTACGCGTTTATGAATCGCGCGGGTGTTTTGGTTGACGGGAGCAGCCTATCTTGCATCTTAAAGGCTTCTACGAGATTGCAAGATTATGCTTTTGGTAGGCAGATACATTGCCACAGTCTTAAAAATGGGTTCTTTGAGGATGTCAGTGTCGGAACCTCGCTTGTCGACATGCATGTCAAGAATGGGAATTTGGATGACGGGAAGAGAGTGTTTGATGAGATCAGAGTGAAGAACGTGGTGACTTGGACGTCGTTGCTCACGGGGTATGCTATCAAAAGGATGATCCAAAAGGTCGTAGAAGTTTTCAGTTTGATGAAGTCTGAGGGAGTTGAGCCAAATCCTTTCACGTTTGCAACTGTTCTTGGAGCTTTGGCAGGTGAAGGTGCAGTAGGGATTGGAGCTCAGTTGCATGGTATGACTGTGAAGAACGGGCTTGATTCGACCCGGGAGGTGGGGAATGCTTTGGTTAGTCTGTATTCAAAGTCTGGGATGAGTAGAGAGGCTAGGTATGTGTTTGATGGAACTGACTGCAGGGATGCAGTCTCTTGGAATGGGATGATTGCAGGTCTTATGATGAACGGGTTTGACTTGGATGCTATCGGGCTGTTCTATAGAATGAGGGTTGCTGGCATAGAGTTCACAGAAACAACTTTTGCCACTGCTCTTAAGCTGTGTTCTAACCTTAAAGAATTGGGTTTTGCCTGGCAACTCCACTGCCAGGTCGTGAGGCGTGGGTTTGGTAGTTTTGACAATGTTAGAACGGCTCTTATGATGTGCTACATGAAAGGTTCTCAGATGGATGATGCATTGAAGATGTTCTCACTGATGGATACAGTTCAAAGTGTGGTGTCATGGACAGCAATTATTGGAGGATACATGAAAAATGGTCGAACATTAGAAGCAACCAATATATTTCTCCAGATGCGGAGAGAATCTGTGAGGCCTAATCACTACACTTATTCTACAATTCTTGCAGCTCTTCCAACTAATTCTTTGTTTCAAGTGCATGCCGAGATCATCAAAACCAATTATGAAAACTCAACTTCAGTAGGAACAGCATTGGTTAACGCTTATATTAAAATGGGCAAGACTGATAATGCAGCGAAAGTTTTTAGGCAAATAGAAGAGAAGGACATTGTTGCTTGGTCTGCAATGTTAGTTGCGTATGCTCAGCAAGACGATACTGAGGGAGCTGTAAAGTTTTATGGTCAGTTAGCCAAGGAAGGTGTCTGGCCAAATAACTTCACTTACTCTATTATAATAAATGCATGTGCGACACACTCGGCTGCTACAGATCAAGGAAAGCAGTTTCATGCAAGCTCAATCAAATCTGGTTATAACAACACTCTAATTGTAAGCAGTTCCCTTGTTACTATGTATGCAAAGAAAGGGGATATTGAGAGTGCCAATGAGGTCTTCAAGAGGCAGAAGGAAAGAGACTTAGTTTCTTGGAACTCGATGATCTCGGGGTATGCACAACATGGTTATGGTGAAAAGGCCCTCGGTGTGTTTAAGGAAATGCAAAAGAGAAATTTAGAGATGGATGAGATTACATTTATCGGTGTAATATCTGCCTGCACCCACACAGGATTGGTAAATGAAGGTGAAGTGTATTTCGACATGATGGTGAACAAACTTCAAATTTCTCCCACCATGGAGATATATTCATGCATGGTTGATCTGTACAGCAGAGCTGGGATGTTAGACAAAGCTATGGCGCTTATTGATGGAATGTTGTTTCCTGCTGGTGCAACTATTTGGCGTACTCTCTTGGCTGCATGCCGAGTTCATCGAAATATAGAGATTGGAAAATTCGCAGCTGAAAAACTTATTTCCTGTCAGCCACAGGATTCATCTGCTTATGTTTTGTTAGCTAATTTATATGCTGCCACAGGAAACTGGGAAGATAGGACAAAAGTGAGAAAACTGATGGATGAGAGAAAAGTTAGAAAAGAAACTGGCTATAGCTGGATTGAAGTGAAGAAAAAGACGTACACTTTTATGGCTAGCGATGTTTTACATCCACTATCTGATCAAATTTATAGGAAACTTGGAGAATTAAGTATTCGTTTGAAGGATGAAGGATATCAGCCAGATACAAATTATGTACTTCATGATATTGAAGAGGAACAGAAAGAAGCCATCCTTTCTCGGCACAGTGAAAGGCTGGCTATTGCCTTTGGGTTGATTTCACTATCTCATGGCATTCCGATACGGATCATAAAGAATCTCAGGGTCTGTGGTGACTGCCATATGGTGATTAAGCTGATTTCAAAAATAGAAGGGAGAGAAATTATTGTAAGGGATTCAAATAGATTCCACCACTTTAGCAAAGGCTTATGCTCTTGTGGAGATTACTGGTAACACTTTTATAAGTTACAAGAAGTAAGGAATTTGTGATTTTGGGGAAGCATGAATAGATTTTGGGGAGAGCTTTAGATCTGCAGTTAAGTATACCTCTGCTGTGTTGACTTTTTATGCCCGGTTCTGCTTTAGGAAAAGATGTATACTAGATTCCCTCTTTTTTGTGTTTCTGTTTTTATGCCGAGTATCCTTTCAAGTAGAAAACACAAATGACATACTGATTTATATTACAAACTTGGTTACATTTTGATGAGGTGGAATTCAATGATAAATACATGAACATCTATCTACAATACCAATAGCTGTTTGATTGGGTTATAACAGTATCTTATACTTGCAACCTTCAGGAAAAGAAAGTGGTGTTACTCATTCATGGAAAGATGACTTGTCTCACTCACACACTTCTTAGAGAGAGTATGTTAAGACCAATCGGGCTCCTGACGACATGCATTCCATCAGTCCATGTTAAAGCTCCAAACACAAAGTTCTCTTCACTGGTTTTATAGGGTGTGAAATTTATCATGAAAGACATCTTTTCCCCCATCTTTTTGAAGCTGAGTTTGTTAGGAGTGACTGAGACATATACACCAGCTGGAGAGTCGACTTCTGCCTTGTAAACAGCAGGCCCTTCCCCATAATACGTAACTGTCCTATGCACTGATATATTTCCTTTCAGGTTCGAGATTCCAATTGATGGATAATTGAAATCGTATGAGGATGTTTTGGTGTTTCTGCAATATGTGGTCTCACCGGTGAGGTTTTTCAGCTGAGCAGGGCTTGCACCAGTGCTGCACAGAAAACCAATGATGTCGCTGCTATCAAAATCATAAACTAATCCGGGATCAACTGCTGCAGCTGGATTGACATGCCCGGATCCATAATCGAAAGGTGAGGTTTGAGTTCCATTTGGATGTCTTCTAATGAAGCTCCTAACGTTATCTTGAGTTGTTGCTGTTTCAAAACAACAACAAAAATGGCCAGAGTAAAAACAGTGAGCAAACGTCGTAGTTTTCAGCTAGTGTTTATATTAGTTAAACGTTACCTGTTGTCATTATTGCAGACTTGATCGCTGCAGGGCTCCATGAAGGATGGACTGATTTGACTATAGCAGCTATAGCAGAAACATGTGGGCAGGACATTGAAGTGCCCGAGATTATGTTGTAGTCGATTGATCTTCCAGCAGTGTTAGCAGTAGCCGATGGAGACCATGCTGCCAGGACGTTCACGCCTGGTGCTGTTATATCCGGCTGAAATCAATAGGTGAAAAACATGAGTTTTACACATCATTCGAAACTTCTTGCTTGTGAAATAGCAAAAGTCTCAATTGGATTCATCTCTTCTCCACTTGTATGTTTCTGAAAACTTCCAAACACGTACTTTAATTAAATCCGGGCTGATGACATTAGGACCCGCGGATGAGAACATTGCCATTTCAGGTGCTGGTTTAGTCGGCAGAACCGCCATTGTCCGGGATATTCTAGCCACCGGGTTTCTGTTACAACAGAAAAGGTATAGTTACTAATTGACAGATTGATGATGTTTACATGCATGAAAGTTGAAACTTGAACTTACTGTTGTGAAACCATGTGTGCTTGAAGCTTTTCTGCTTCCTGAATGCTGATTAATGCGCCCGGTATTTCAAACTGAAACCCGATGTCTTTGGCTAGTGGATCAACAAGTATTATCCCCACACCGCCAGCTTGTTTTACAGCAGCAGCCTTTTCATTTCGGTGATCAAGAATTATTTCAAGTGTGCAGACAACAATCTTTCCCTTAACCAGAGCTGGATCTAGGGTGTTGCTCTTACAAAAGCTGACAGATAAAGCAGATTCAAAGAGTCGAAGATTCAAGAGCGAATAGGTAAGTACATGAGCTGCAGATAAGCAAAGTACCTTGCGTTTTCAGAGGAAACCCCGAGGGCTGCTGCTGCACTTCCGGCCACTAAACTGTAAAAGTTGTTCATCTGAAATGGGTTTATACTAAAACCCTTCAAAGAAATAAAACTCCATATCAGAATCATGAAGATTGATAGGTGATGTCTTGTTAAGAGGAGGCCTTACCTTTATAATTTGTGAATTTCCTAGATATATATTAGTTTGAATCTCACGATCCATGGTGCTTGCTGCAACTGTGAGAATCCAAGGAGCAACGTTCGCTACAGTTCCGGGGAGAAAGCTGTTGCCTGCTGATGCAGAAACGACTACTCCTTTCTGGAATGCGTGAAAACTTCCAATTGAGATTGCATCACTGAAGTAGATAGGCTGGGGTGGATCTGGTCCAAGGGACATTGATATGACATCCACACCATCACTAACTGCATCATCTATGGCGGAAAGGATGTCTGCATCACTACAGAAGTCAAACCAACAAGCCTTATAGATTGCCAGTCGAGATCCTGGTGCACCTCCTCTTGCAGTGCCTTTCCCTATTCCGTACAAGCTAATGTCGGGAACCACTGAGCCAGCAATAGTGGATGCAGTGTGGGTTCCGTGACCATCAGCATCTCTGGCTGAGAGGAAAAATGTCTCGTTGAATGACTCAAGAGGCCCAGATTCTGCTATGAATCCTTTATAGTAAAATCTGGCTCCTACTATTTTTCTGCAAATAGGGATCAGAATGCATCATCAACAATCTAGAAGAAAACTGTGAGTTTGGACGTGCTTATATTGCAAATCAGTTGACTATTTGAGTTAATCTGTGCAGTACCTGTTGCAGTTTGACAGAGTGAAGTTTTCACCAGTTGAGCATACACCCTTGAATTTGGCGGGCACGGGACCAAGCCCGTAATCATTGAAGCTCTTAGATTCGGGCCATACTCCTAAACGTAAGATTATTCATGTTTTTTTTTCTATAGTTAGTTAATATATAAACAGAATTTCTAGGGGAGAGAGTTCAAAGGATGTGTTGCTAGAAACGTCTACCCGAATCAATAACTCCAATGATCGTGTCAGATGTTGAATCCATCAATGCTTGATGGCTTTTTTCCAAGTTGCTTATACCCAAAAAATCCCACGAGTGTGTTGTGTGGATGTGGTTTGTCTTGCTCTCAAACACAGATACTACTGAATCACTCACTGCAGTCAAGGGAAACAATTGTCAGTTTTATCTGTGGTTTATTTCATGATTTGGTTTAGCAAATTCGATATCTCAGCAAGTTGAGATATGCACAGAAAGAATTGCATGTGTAGAGAACAGAAAGAAAAACTGCAAGTTCACGGCTGTTCAGTGTGTGGCTGCATGTGTGTTTTGTGTATCTGATTTGCACATTTAAGAACACACGGATGATTCTTTGTAACGATTATTGCATTTAGAATCAGACGAACCTTGGAGTTCTCTTGCTTGATCCAAGGTGAGCATTGCAGAGAAACCTCTGAAGGTTTTCGTATAATGGTGGACCGCTGCACCCTGTGCCCCCTCATGACTGAAAAACCAATCAGGAAAAGAAATGTTTAATCCAGTATACAGTGAGCTTCTGATCCACATTTCTCGACTTCTGCTCACAGGTGGAAGAAGCTCAAGCAGCATGGACTGCAGTCAAAAAACTGATGGTGCAAAGCATACCTTCCCATTACTGAGGTAAGCATCTCATGGTTAGCTGTGATTACTGATTCTGAGTCCTTGTATGAGTGCTCCCCCATGTAAACTACATAATGCTGCATGATTCAAGAAGTATAAATAAAAATAAAAATGAAGGTAGCAATAGCATCGATCATCAAATTACAATTCCATAATCTTTTTTTATACTAAAGTAATGATCTATTCATTGTTTAGTAATGTGGCATTCTCACTCATAGTGTAGACATGAATCTTGAAAGAGAAAACATGAGTTTGCCTAGTGAGCACTGAGCGCAAACATGAAGTTGTAATGCTGCATGTACGAGCTCTAGTAATACGAGTTTATGCATTTTGTTACCTTTCTATTAGATGCATCTCCATTAGCTAATGCAAATCTGAACAAGAGAAGTAAGCTAAACAGTTTCACCACATCCATGCTGCTGGAATGTAGTGAACAATTGATTTTGATTTTGAGAAAAAGAATGATTATGCTTTGGGAATTTATACACCATAATTTTATGTGTTTTAAGCCGGCTTGGTTGGCAGAGTAGAAAACATCAAATAGATTGTTCAGAAACTCGATGAAGCATCTTAGTATGGGTCCAAATGGAATTCTGAAGCCGGCTTCTGTTAGTATCCTTTCCGATTATGTGAATTATATATCATCAGAATTTTGTAGAGACATCCATTTGGAGCAGCATATATCATTGCTGCCTTCTGTTTATCGCATTTGCAGAAAACAAAAGTTTACAGATTGGTGAAGGACCAATTCTGGTTTTGCTGCTTCAAATCACATCACAGAGAGAGCGAGAGAGTCGGAACCAAATAAAATATTGGTTTCAATGGTTTTACACTTTTACTTGGTCAATAGCTGGTTTATATTAATCCAATAATTTGTCCCCTGATTTTAATTGAATCTATTATATATAACAGTAGCAGAGTAAATGAATAGGCTTCGTGGCTTCCTCTAAATACATGAAAAATGAGGACGATGTTGAACCTTTGCAGGCGATAAGAGCACAGTCTCATCTCCATCACATTAGATATTCCAGAAATCACGTTTGCTGCTAGAATGATATCAACTGCACCAGAAAAAAGAAAATGCCACCTGCAGCTTTTGCTCAATCGGGCTGTCTGAGGGAAAATTCTACGCTACCATATGCTAAAAACCAAACAAGTAATCGATAAAATAAGCCTTTCATGTAATGCCACTGCATTTAGTTGCCTCACATGAACACACAATATTGACAACGTTTCTTGGAGTAGTTTTAATGTTTGTAAATAACAATAAGTACAGCAATTTGAGAAGTGTCGCCTCATTTCCTGGCCAAATATGCTGGAGGAAAATGCAAAGTCGTCTAACCTTCCCGTTTGATGGGCTAATATCTGAATGCAGTAAAAAAACATAATATACAGAAGGTCACCGGATACACACATCGCAGCAGGGTAAAGCGCCTCAAGTTTGTCAGCCTTCCTCGCCAAATTCCTTTGTGAATCTCTCATGCACATCGAGATCAGATTTGCTCACAGTTGGTCTTTGCCTAGCAAGCACCTTGTCAAAGTCTGATTTTGATATAGGAGGTGGGTTGATCTACAGAAGCATCATGGCATAGAGATCATTTAGTTGCTAATGAGGAGAAAGAGACTCACAGAAATACATACATCTAAATAGATTTCTGTTAACAGATTACAACTGTACTGACATGCATTTACTCACATTTTAACATCAGTATGTTTTACACAAATTACAATATACACATGTGCTTCAACTAAAGTTAATACCTGTGCGGCAAGTCCTTTTGCAGCAAGCTCCTGCATGGTTATCTGGATGGCACCTGGTTGCTTGGGTCCACATGGCACCCATGCGCCATTAGGTGTCTTAATGAAGAACATTGCATCTTGTGTTTTGCGTACAGGTTCAAACAAGACATCTTTAACCTATTAAAGTCATTCGCATCAATTCTAAGGCATAAAAAGATATGTGCAGGTTCTAATGCAGCAGTCCAAATTTACTATAGAGCCTTATCAAAACATCATTTACAAATAAACAGTTGCAGACTTACACAAACAGCAATATCTGAACCAGAAAAACCTTCTGTTTTACGAGCTAGGCTTTCAAAGTCGCTTTCATTCAAGTTATGAGGAGTATCTCCAAGATGCACCTGTAAGCGTAACAAGCCACAATAGATTATATTAATCTGTAATTAATAATTCTGGTTCCAATTCCATTAGTGAGATGAAAAATGCTTCTTACCTTGAACATGTGCTGCCGTGCCTTCACATCTGGTAGAGGTATATAAATGCGCTTGTCAAACCTCCGCCTTATAGCCTATAGGAAATAATCATACAACAAAGAAATAATGAAGTTGGATGAAAAGTACCCATTTTCTACCATCAGTGTGCAACTAACTATTACCTGATCAAGAGCATAAGGAGTATTTGTGGCAGCAAGAACAAGAACTTTGTCATCATTGTGTCCCACCCCCTGATGTACATAAGATAACAATAGAACTGGAAAATGTCAAAAGTTCATTTCAAATGATACAGGCTGGCAAACCAAAACCACCACAGACAAATATCAATGGTACAGGACAGAGACGAGAATCCTAGGAATCTAAAATTAATTATCATCCTAATGCATTGTAAACTGAACATCACATAAAATAATTTTACAGTTTGAGATACAATCCACATTTATTATGTAGTGTTTCTTGCTCAAATGTATTATGATTATTATCTACAGTTAATATTGGAGTCGGATGTTCAATATCAAATAATATTGTCCGAAGTGAACTGCATGAGAAGAATATAAACTTTTCTCAAACAATGTTTGTAACAACAGAAACCAACAAGAAATCCAGGATAACAGTGAAGGAAAAATTCCATACAAAACCTCCCTATATTTGGTTCGAA
The DNA here is from genome assembly GCF_028751815.1 of Salvia miltiorrhiza. Taxonomy (NCBI): domain Eukaryota; kingdom Viridiplantae; phylum Streptophyta; class Magnoliopsida; order Lamiales; family Lamiaceae; genus Salvia; species Salvia miltiorrhiza. The sequence continues at coordinate 33,285,143 of NC_080387.1, forward strand.
TAACCCATAATAATTGAATCTACAACATAAACCCAACTTGCAATCCATTTCCAAAGATCTCAAATGTAGCAACAATTAGAAAAGTCAAAATGTACAAAAATAAAAAATGATTTCGAAGAATAGAGGGCTGAAACCAATCAACGGGTCCAAAAGTCATATCCAGATGAAGCAGCAAGTTCGAGAGGTGAAATTTTGCAGCCCTCATTAAGATGAAGAGTTCTAGATGCAGGGTATCCATGTCCATGAATGGTAGAAATTCTACTAAGACATCTTTTTAAGAGATGCAAAAGAAATTGCTAGGCGTGATTTCAATCATTTGGACCTTGAACTACAATTACCTGCATCTGCACAAGCAATTCTGTTTTAATTCGTCTAGATGCTTCACTTTCATTTCCTTCTCCACGTGTTCCACAGAGGGAATCTATTTCATCAATAAATATGATCGAGGGGGAACTTTCACGTGCCATTTGGAAGAGATTAGAGACTAGCTTTTCACTTTCACCCATCCATTTTGAAACCAAGTCTGAAGAAGAAACACTGAAAGAAAACAGCAGATGCCACTTACCAACTTTGCAACTTGATCATTGTTCATTGAAAATGAAGAAAGGAAAGTTTGAAGATGTGCACGCCTTTTTCACAGACAAAACAGGATAATGGTTTTTTCAAGTAACATTGAAAGCTCACAACCATTCATCTATGAACGACAAGCAGAAATTACATATATCGAGGAAGATAAATAACCTGAAAAATGTTGAGTCAGCCTCAGTGGCAACAGCCTTGGCCAAGTATGACTTTCCCGTTCCAGGAGGACCATACAAAAGAAAAGCCCTCCAAGGGCGCCTCTTACCTAAAAAACAAAGAGAAAGCACATTAAACGTAACAATCTAGGCTAGGCATACAACTAAAGAACCATGCTCCAAACTGAATGTGCTTCCTCTATTTATACATGGTACAGAGTAGGAACTCTTTTAGTTAAGTACCCAAAAGTATTACTAAATCTCTAATCATAATATGAACAACAGGCTAAATGTCTCTTCGACAAACATAACCCTTTTTTATGATCTAAATCTTCCACATACCATTATCCATTGTAAGGATGAAAATAACATACGATGAACTACGTTCCACACCACAAAAAATAATGAAATCAATTTGAACTCACAAGTCACAACCATAGCATCTTTCTCAATGTCTGCTCAAAGTCTCTTAACCTTAATCTACATGCCCTTAAAATCATGATTCCGACAACATTTTCTTAAAACAAACGCATGTTCACAGTTCAAAACCACCACGAGCTTACTACAAGAAAACAGGATAAGCGAATAACCACGTAAATCAAAACACAATCGCAAAATTGTACCAGTAAAGAACTGTGGGAACTTCACGGGGAGAATCACGGCCTCCTGCAGCGCCTGCTTTGCGCTCTCCAATCCAGCCACATCATTCCACTTAACATTGGGCTTCTCTCTAACAATCGCGGAGTTGAGACCGGCCCGGAGCTTCTCCTTATCGCCATCCTCCCCTTCCCCGTCCTTCCCGTCCTTGGGCTTGGTCTTGGGGCGGGTCGCCACGGCCGCGTCCCCGTTGGCGGCGGGGCCCGATCCTCCTTCGTCGAGCACGGCACGGATCTCCTCGGCCCGGCGCAAGTACTCGGTGAACTTCTGCGTGATCGCCTCCTTGATCTTAGGGTTCTTCTCGTACTTGAGGTGCGTCCTGAAATACTCTAGCGCGTTCATGTAGAGCGGGAAGGCCTTGGCATAGTTTCCGGCGTTGTCCTCGGCGACGGCCTGCCGTACGTACTCGATCGCTTGCTCCTTGAAATTGCTATACATCGTCGCCGATCATAAATAATTGAGCTTCTTCCGGAGGTCGGATTGGTCGATTCAGCTCGATTTCGCGTGGGATTTTGGGGCGCTGAATCGGAAAATGATGAAGAATTGGAAAATTAAAAAATTGGGGTTTCCTTGGATTGAAGTTTGGGAGATTTTGGGGTTAGGGGGAATGGCTTGGCTGCGAGAATTACACGCCTGTTGACTTCAAAATGAAATCGCGTTATAGCAGACGCGTTTTATTGGGCTTTCCTCTTCAAAATTTATTTGGGCTTAAGCAATTGCCTAATTTGGGCCAAGATATGAATATAGGCACATAGCTGGCGAGGAAGGGTGACGAAGGGTGATGCACTGATTCTATTCATATTCCTCATTTTACTCTTTATAGTTTTTATTTAAAATAATAATTGAAAATTTCTCATTTTAGGTTATACTTCCTAACTTTAAATTAAATTAAATTAAATTTATAATAAATTAATAATTTAATTTATTTAAGTAAATTGAATGAATAAACACGTATAATTTTCAATTTATAGTCTCTTATCATAATATGATAATATATATATATATATATATATATATACACTCCCTTCGTCCACAGACGGCGCCAGTTGTTGTGCCCAAAAATAACACCTATAAAAGAAGCAATAAGAACACAGAGATTTATATGGTTCGATCATAAGATCTACGCCCACGTAGTTTTTTGGGAGGTTTTCACTATGTTTTGGGGAGAGATTACATTGTACAGAGAGAGATCGTTTGGGACCGATCGGATGCCCTAAATAATGAAAATACATGCCTTATTTATAAGTAAAATACTAAGAAACCTACTTAGAAAATGACTCTATTTAGACTTAGAATATAATTCTAATTCCTCATATTTATCATTTTTTCCATGATAATCTCCTTCTTTATCAAGAACTTGATAGTCTTCAAGATAGCTTCAAATCCCGGGAAATCAGGGCTGTTAAACCGTGAACAGCGTTGTTATCGTTGGCTCGGCCTTAATCTCCTGGTTATGGAGGGATGCATATTTTTGTCCTCATCACTCCCATTTGCCCTTAAATTTCTATCCACCAAATAAACTCATATTCTGCTTTTTGGACATATATGTCCTCCCTTCTTTTTTAGTTTTACTACCTATACCCTTAATTTATTTTAACCACACTTAATTAAATCCTACCAACCCTTAATTAATTACTCTACCTACCCACCCTATTCTTTACTTATTCGATCTTTACTATCCTAGGGGTTCCTATGTGATTTATTCCCTTTTTGGGAAAACATAACGTCTCTCGGCCTTTACTCTTCGTCGTTCTTCACTTCCTCTATCGATTTTCCTTCGATCTTCTTCTTCTTCGTTTCCGTTTCACTGATCTTCTTCTTCGTTTCCTATGCCGCCTTCCATGGGTGTGTGGTGCCGGAATCCAATTCTCTGGAAGAGGAAACCGAGTCGATGGTGCCTAAAACCGAGTCTATGGTGCCGGAATCCAAATTCTTCCACATGCAAAGCGATTCTCTTGATGAGTCGCAACCGCCGATGCCCACTCTTGAAGCTAGCGTTACGCCGCCTCGATCTACTCTTCATTTGGTCTTGGTGACAAGATCTACCATGGATCGGGTCCCGGTGATGCGAACTCTTCAAGCTAGGGTTTCGGAACCTAAATCTCTGGAAAAGGTAGAGTTCTATAATTTCACCCAATTTGAGAGTGCAAAATACACTCAATGAGTGGGCATCTCTGAGGCAGTAATCCTCGATGATGGTGGGTACGACGCTTTGCTTGCTAGCGGTGGCCGGAGCGTTGATGAACCGCCGCCGCCGCCCTTTGTACGAAATGAGCCAGAGTCCTCTGTCCGTGCTCGGAGGCTACAAACCCTAGGATTTTACTATCCTAGTGTCCTATCTCTGCCATAAACAGGTGAAATAGTTCTTTGTGGATTTTTTGAGGATTTTTGTGAATAATTGTTGCTATGAATACTTCCCATGTCTATATGTGATTTTTCATTGTATTTGGGGGTTGAAGATGCCATTTGTTGGTTATATATGGTGAATGTGGGCTGGTGATGCCATTTTTTGTTATTGAACTGATATTGGTACAATGATACTGCACTTAGCCTTGAGGAAACCCTATGATGATTGTTTTCTGAGGGTTTTTGTCAATAATTGTTGTTGTGATTACTTCCCCTGTCTATATGTGATTTTTCATTGTGTTTGGGGGCTGGTGATGCCATTTGTTGGTTATATGTGGTGAATGTGGGCTGGTGATGTCATTTTACTATGTGTGGGGGCTGGTGGTGCCATTAATTGGGTATTAAATTGATTACGAACAATGTTACTGAAATAAGCAAAATAAAAAGCCCGATGTTGAGTGTTTTCTGAGGGCTGATATATATTATACACTTGAATGAGCCACCACTAGGTTGTAAGCCTAGTTTTGGAGGTACATTAGGTGTATAGAAACTAAGTAATCATGATTTACATTCCAAACAAGTCAAAACAGAGATTAGCATCAGTTTGGGTTTGTAAACCTTAACAAAAAATAACTAAACCTACTATCCTAAGTGATTACCACCTGTTGTAGCCTTTGCCTTAGTAGATCCATGCTGCCTTATCCTGGATCTTCGATTGCCTGCGAAATTATGAACTGAATTGACTCATGTACTGGTTGTTCCTCAACAGCTAGTACATCTGGTAGAATATGCAGCCTGCTTAATCTTTCCTTGTTCATGTGGGGGATCTTGTAGTTGTTGCCCTCTTGTCTTTGATGATTTCATGGTAGCAACTTTGTAGTGTGAGGAATACATGATTAAGCTTCTTTGGAGGGTACTCTTCGTAAGCATCTTGCACATTTTTTAATAGTTCTTCCACATTTTTGGCTTGTTTCTGGTCTTTCAGTGTCTGAATCGCTCTAAAAAAGCCAAGGTCATTCACGTTAATGTCCGAGGAATTAGCAGGTTGGCAGGCAAGTTGGATATTAAGTCCATCTTGTCTTGCAACTGCTACAAACTCTGGGTCATTAGGCTTTATATGTGGCTTTGCATTGTCTTGTTGGATAAATATGTCCTTGCTTGCAAATTCAGGCCATTTAGCCTTATAGTGTGGAACCATCTGTCAATAAGAGAAAAATAAGCTACATGATGAACTCATAATGCGAAATTTGATAGCAAAGGATAAATAGCCGAACCTTAGAGATCATGCAGTCCCTAATTTTCTTTTTGGTTATGTTTGTAATTGAGTTTTACTTCCAATGTGCCTTTCACCCTGTTTTTTGAATTCCTCTGTGATGCCTTCTCTATTATGAAGGGATAAATCCATAGTTTACCATAAAAAATAATGTTTCCTTGTGCATATAAGATTGGCCTTGCCACAACACACATAAACATTATTTTTGGGATAAACCTCTTTGATTTGCAGCACCTATAAGGCTCTTTTCCGCCCGGTAACAGGTAGTATATGTCCTTATTCTTTGTCAAGTAAAACCACTTTTCATCAATGTGCATAGTATTGTACATTGACTAAAATTTAATGAACCCGTCTTCATTTACTGCACTAAGCTGATTCAGGCTCCATTTAAGCTTACATAGCTTATTTTCAACAGTCAAGAAAGGCTTGATTGCATTAGTATGAGGTTTAAGATTCTTTTTTCTTTCACCCATACATGAAAAAGTGATTTACTAACTGCTAGGTTATCTGTCATGACTCTTAGGGACGATTTTTCTAACACCGATAATTTCTTCACTTTTTCAATATCAATCTTCCACTTATCCTTCATGTTTTTTAACTGAATAGGTAATCCGAGTGCCTGTTGCACGGTAGCAGATGTCTAGATCACCCAAACTGTCCTCACATCGATGTGGAACATCTCGGCAGCCTCTTTCTTCGCACCATGACGAAGCTTTCTGTTCGTGTTGTGTTGGAGTAGTTATTATGCGATGGAGTTCTTTTCTTCATTAGTTAACTTAGGCCTAGCTCTTAAATTTTGAGTAAATGGTGAAGTTAATGATCCTATTTATTGTTGTTTTCAAGGTTAGTGAGAGGTAAAAGTATTCCCTCCAAAATTTTGGGTGGGATAAATTTATAAATTGACTTTTAGCACTTGAAGAAACTGCCGCCACTTTTCTGCCTCCAATATCAGTTTTTTTTTTTCAGATAAAAAATTGGCATTTATGCCATTTATTGAAACCTTACAGTTTCCGATGATGCCATTTTTTAATTGCAAGATTTACACGTTATTTATTAATTTCAGTAAAAAGAAACTAGATTAAAAAAAATACTTTGGGGTTAAAGAAAAATAAAAATGTCTGCCCTTCATTTTAATTAAATGAAATAATAATAATAATAATAATAATAATAATAATAATAATAATAATAATAATAATAATAATAAAAGAATCAATACTTTCAATACCTTTATGTAAATTGGATTAACAAAAGTAATCAAAAGTCATTAGCACTACCCTTTATTCCACTCAATACACCTTTATCAGTTTTTCTTAGTTTTCGTGCCGAATCCCATATGGGAGTTTATTTCATGGACGGAGGGAGTATGTTTCTGCAAATATAAACCCTACAGAGAATTGTACATCCTTCAACTTAAAATTTTGAGAATTCAATAAAAAGAACTATCGATAAATTAAATTTTTTGAGTGCACAAATTGAAGCCTATTTTGATTATGATTTTGGTTCATATCGTATTGGGCGTGGCGACTATCATGAATGACGGCATGCGCCTCCCAATTTTGGTGGCCTACAATCTTTGTGATAGGTTCGAGAAGAAAATTGAATCTAAAACACGAAGAAAATGTGAAAGATTGTGAAGAAGAATTGATTTTCTCTTTTTGTATTTATTTTTTAATGAAGAATGATTAATGTCTTTACATTTGATTTTTTTATACTATTTATAGATTAACTCATAAACCTAATCCTAAAACCTAATGCGAATGGCCCATTAATGAAGGTCCCTTGGCCCAATACTCGTTAAAACCTTTTACTATGAAAATCCAGTGAAAAAAACACCAATAAAGGAAAAAAAAAAGTATCCTGTCTAAATAAGAGAACTAAAATTACATATATTTTTATCTTTCAGATCTGACGATGATGGTAGATATTTTTTAGTCAGATTTGGTCAATCTTCGTGTCTGCTCGATATATTTGTATCTTCTTTAAATTATATTGTCAGCTCTGCCGAACCTGAATTTATAGTAGCTCTAGATCTGACAAGCGTGGTTTTAAACATGCGGCAATATCAAAGTGATACAAATATAATTACATGAATTTATAATGACCTATAAATACATGAACTCACTCACTTTTTTGGTATTTAAGCTCAAGTTTGGTTTGTTTAGTATCGAATCGAATCTCGAACTTTATTTACCGAATACTTTGAGGCTCGCGAGCGGCTCACGAGCCTAATCAAACCTATACGAACTTTCTAAATTTATATTTATATGCAAAATATTGATTATTTTATTTAAAATAATAAATATATTAATTATTTTCTTATGACAAATAAAATTAATTAGAGATTTAATACAACTATTATTAATTTTAGTGGATAAATATAAGTTGTATATACTAATAATTTATATTTTTCAAGCTGAATCACTTGACGAACATGTTCACGAGCTAACGAGCCGAATACTACTAAGCTCAAGTTTGGTTTGTTTATTATCGAGCTTCTCTAAACGAACTTGAACGAGCTTTTTTCGAGCCGAGCTCCGAATAGTTTGCGAGCAGCTTGATTTGTTTACACCCTATTGTAAAGATATAATTTTAAATTCATATAAAAAACATAATTTAATGAAATTTATGTATTTAGGTGAAATTGTCTTGACAATAAACCTCATTCCTTTCAAATGAAACGAAAGTAGTTTTTCTCTTTTGTTTATGCTTTTAAAGGGAAGGAAAAAGGGGACGGGTTAGTTATAATTTATAACATGAAATTTCAGTGAATTTCCATTTACAGTTTCAACTTTTTTTTTATGCTGCAGTGTCAACTTTGATATGTTGTTTATATAGCATGAACTTTGAAAATTTATTTAATTCTAATTACAATTGCATCAAAATTATAGCAATAGCTTTTATTTATCAAAATAGTACTTAAAACGATGATCAATGTATTATATATTAAAGGAGATTTCTAATAGTGTGTGGGTCATCGTTAATAGGCCAACAGTTTGATCGGAACAAAGCCTGAAAATTCGGTGTAATCGAAATCAAAAATTCGTTAATAGACCAACAGTTTGATCGGAACAAAGCCTGAAAATTCGGTGTAATCGAAATCAAAAATTAAAGATAGCGTTGTTGCACTAATTTTTAGGCGTGATTATGATCACATCGGTTGTCCGATAATGATAGGCTACCCACCATTTTATTTTGATAAATTAACATTATTAAATAATGAAATTTAAAAGTCGAGTCATAGAGTATTCGAACCCAAGATCTTTGGCCTCAGACATTAACCTCTTACCGCTTAGCCAACACACGCACACACAGGCTACCCACAATTAAAAATCCCTTTTAGTATAGATCACATTATATGCTATAGTTTCGTGACGATTGATCATCATTCAAGTATAATTTTGATTAAAAAAAATTATAGTTATAATTTTAGTGTAATTATGATTATAATTAAACAATTTTCCAAAATTCAAGCTCTATAAAAAATAAATTAAAATTTGTTAATTTTTCTTTTTTGTTAAAACTAATAAAGTTGTTAATTATGGTCGCTCTATAATTAACCCAAATTGAAATACTAATAAAACTTACCAAAGCGGCAAAGCCTAAACTGATAGAGTGGAAACTAACTCGGAAGTATAAAATCAGTCCGAGCTGCCCACCGCCGCCTCTCCAACCGGAAATGGGAAAACACGGCAAGAAGCAAAGCCTCAACCACCGCCGAGGAAAAAAATCATCCTACGCTCTTCAAGACAACGAAGAAGAAGAGACTAATGGTTACCCGTTAAACCCTTCTTCCGCTCTCTCCGATTCCGACCAAGAATCGCAGGAAGAAGATGAAGAAAATCAAGAAAAAGATAAGGGTTCCGAGACTAGTGCAGGAATCGACAGTGGGCTACCCTCAAAATTCTCTCTTTATCAACAGTCCGTGCAGGTGCGCTGAAACGTTCGAACCTTTACTTTCTTGAAATGCATTGTTTTTGTTATCTGTTATGTTTTAATGACTCTCGCATTGAATGGAATTATATGCCTTACTTGAATTGCAGTCGCCAAAAGGGGATATAAGCTATCTGCAGAAGTTCTTTTTGATGTATGTGGGTGGGAGGGCGCCCCTCCATTTACAAGAGGACTTTTGTGGCACTGCTCTTTTGAGGTATATTGAACACTGCCCTCAGTCTTGATTTTTTTTTTTGGTAATTGATTGATTATGTTCTATGCATTTGTTTGATGTGTGATGATCATGGAGGGCGTTTGACCTGAAAATAGAACGAATTATAATTTGATTGTTGCTAATTTTATAATAATACAATGCTTTGCGTATTGGCTGGTTATATTGCTAAATATTCGCTTTGACATTGTTTTTGAATAGATGATCTGAAGTCAGTCTAACTGGCTAAGATGATTTCGTGTTTACTTGTATATTCACTCTTGCGTCTTCTTTGGAAGGTTTCTTGTAGATTTTTGATAATTTTGCATCTGGTCATGCGCTTTCATTTTATTGTTGTAGTTACTATAACAGAGAAGCATTGCTGCATGTATAAGTTAGCTCGTGTATGGGAGCGTACACTTCTACTACTGCTATACTTGTCTAACAGGCCATTATCATGTAGTTTAGTTGCTGCTAAATCAGTTTCCTATCAACTAATATACCAATCTGTCAATATAGGAATCTGTTCGTGTTTATTGGTTCCAAATTAAGTACTAATTTCTTGATCATGTAGTTTAGTTGCCACTAGTGTATTCAATCTGCCAATTTAGGAAGCTTTTCGTGTTTATTGCTTCCAAAATTAAGTAATTTCTTGATCATACTACTTGATGCTAAGTAATTTCTTGTTCATGTATTTTACTTGCCGCGAAACCTGGTTTCTATCAAATAATGTTCTAATCTGTCAATTTAGGAAGCTTTTCGTGTTTATTGGCTCCAAAATTAAGTGATTTCTTGATCATATACGACATAATGCTGCGTGGTAACTGCTAATACTAAATTTATTATAAGTTAGATATTGAATATGGAACCATTGGGTCTTAGAAGAGAAATAATGTATGTGTGATTATGGATTTAAACAATTCTTGGATGCATGCATGATTTCTCTGCATTCGTTATACTTCCGAATTTCTTTTTCAAAAAGGACCAAAATACTTTGATTTCTTGTGTTTTTGCAACCAAATCATACCTTAGCCATCTCAAACTTATTAATTTGAACTTATTTCTAAATATTCAGTTTTCCACTGATACAATGAAAACTATTTATTCAACAAGTTTGATTGGTTAATACGAGTTGATTTGTTTGTCACATGTGGTTGCAATTACAAGGATGTAATCCTTCCAATCTTATGCATTTCCCCAGTGTAGAATGGCTTCACGGTGATGCTAGGAGAACTGCCATAGGCTTAGATTTAGATGTCGAGGCACTCAACTGGTGTCTGGAGAATAATGTCAACAGAATCGGGCCTGATGTCTGCTCCAGAATATCCCTGCTTCATGGAAATGTCTTGCAACCTCTCGAATCAAAATTGGTTAACTTTAGCCCTGACGAGATTTTGCAGAAAATGACTTTAGAAGATGATGAAGGTGATTCAATGGATGGCACAACGAGTTCTGGTGTACAGGATAGCGCTGAGGCCGGCCAAAATGCTAATTCCTTAAACGACGTTCAGTTGCCTCCTAGAGACATAGTGTGTGCTTTCAACTACAGTTGCTGCTGTCTGCACAATCGTAAAGAGCTGATTTTGTATTTCAAGCACGCACTCAATACCCTAAGCCGGAAAGGTGGTATATTTGTGATGGATTTGTACGGAGGCACATCTTCAGAGGGTGTGCTGCGGCTTCAGAGGAAATTTCCTAATTTTACAGTAAGGCACTCCTAATCCTGAAAATGTTATGCTCGTGATCTACTGATCATAGGTCTTATTTTACCTTGATTGAAGAATCTCCAACTCTTCCAGAACGATTATGATTTCACCCATATCGTGTTTCTATCTGTTACAGTATGTCTGGGAGCAAGCTGAATTCGACATAATTCAGAGGAAAACGAGAATCAGTCTACACTACAACCTCCACAAGCAGCAAAGGAAGATTCGACATGCATTTAGCTACAGCTGGAGACTGTAAGCTTGCTTGGTTTTATCCTTTAACGTGATTCATATGCTACATGCCGTCATAGCTAAACTCCCTGCTTTCCTAGATGGTCGTTGCCCGAAGTTAAAGATTGCTTGGAAGAGGCCGGATTTCGCTCAGTTCACTTTTGGATACGTAATATGCCCGACAGCGAGCAAATTAGGCGCACGGATGGGTTATCAGCTGGGCGAGATATAAAGTACGAAGAGGCTACGAGCTTCCAACAGCAGGATTCTTGGAACGCTTACGTCGTGGCTGTTGCATAGTCAGGTGAGCAATGCCTTGCCTTAGTTGGTTGTTTGAAGATGGAGAAAGACATGCACATGGCTTCTTCATTTGCTTTTTGAATATTTCCCTAAGTGTGGGGATCGACATATGATAAGGTTGTGGATAACTTTGTTTTCACCAAATTGGGTGTAACAGTATGCATGGAATTATTTGAGCTAATCATGGGGCAAAAAGAGTATGATGGTTTTTGATGGCGCATGACACTTGACCACCATAATAATATAGGTAGGAAGGGAACATGATTTGAATGTTGTATTTGTAACAATAAAAATATAAAATTGTATTTCATCTTCTATGAGTGTTACATTAAGCATGATTCTAGTGCTGCCTGTATGCAATCTTCACTTATTATATGAGATTGTTTCCCGTAGGGGTGTATACTTCTTGGAGAAAAGATAAAATATAATAAAGGATTCAAGTCAAACACCAATAATTAGATTTGAATTTGTGATTATATTCTTGCTAAACTTAGTGGTTGAATTCGTAATATGATGCATTTTGCGTGCATAATGCCATTATTGTTTTACTTGAGTTATTTGTGATTGTCGCTTTAATCTGTCTACGACGTCAAATGAGCCAATATTTACCTTTTCTCCTAATGCATCATATAATTTTTTTTAATATATTAATTCCTTGATATCTTTTTTAAAGTGAGACTACGCAAATCAAAATATTCTATCAGAGGCCAGAGCATTGCCACTTATGGGAATAGATTTTGAAATTAATTTGGATGAGAATAGATTTTGAAATTAGTCCCTTCATCCCATTTTTTAATATTCATCTTTCTTGTTTTGATTATCTTATATTTTAGTATTTATTTTTATTTTTAACAAAAGTGGTGGAATCCTTACTCCATTTTAATTATTTTAACATTCACATAAAAAGTTGACCATTATTTCATTCACAATACATCCAATCATTTTATTAAAATAAGTGCATTTATCAAATGAATACTAAAAGTTAAGACGGAGGAATACTGCTCTACTTATATTGGAATAGCCGAGTAGATAACAAAAGAAATGCATCGAAAGATGTGGATGTATTTGATTATTTATTTCTATTTTGAGAGCATATTAATTGAGGGAAAGATGTTAAATTCATGGTTGCACTTTCCGAAGGACTTCAGTGACTCCGACATGACAATTGACAATAAATTCCATCCCATAAATCTTGAGTCATTTTTTTATATGGTAAAAAAAAATCTCTTTATTAATTTTCGTGCCAAAAAGAATTGCCTCAAGATTCACGGGACAAAGAGCGTAATATTTTTCCTAGAGTCCTAAATGTTGGGTTCTTTCTCTATTATTTTAAATTTAAATACTCGTAGTATATTAATCTTAGACTAAAAATCTTTAAGTTGCATCATACATATTGGAACAAAAAATTAAATACATGAGTTTTATAGTTTTTTGAGATATCATGGGTAGACAACTTTTCCCAAATAACAAATATATTAGCGGCCTTCACTAGGTAAACCTTGTTTAAGAAACACCAAACAATTAATTATTACATTATTGAATCATAAACCAACATGATCTGAGCCGCGGCAGAAAGTGACAACTAAAATTTAAATTCTTATAGAAAAGGTAAAATTTTCGTAAATCACAATTAAGTTCTTTTGACTTATTTGGTGCATGGGAAGAAACGAATTTTTGCAATTAATCAAGTTAGGTTACAAGAAAAGGTAGATCAACCCCTTTGTTTATACTCCCTCCGTCCCAACTTTTAGTATCCAACTTTCCTTTTTTGGTCGTCCCATATTTTAGTATCCATTTCTATTTTTGGTAAAAGTAAGTGGGGCCCTTACTCCACTTTAATTATTTTAACTCTCACATAAAATGTGGGACCCTTATTCCATTCACAACATATCAATCACTTTATTAAAAGTGGGAATTGACATTTGTAGCCTAAAGCACATAGTTTATGACTTTTTTAGCCACCTCTTTTAAAAAATGACTTTTCTAGCCAAAATCCTATTTAAAGACAATTGCGCCCCTAGGTCGACTGTGCACGTTGTGATTCAACTGTGTACAAGTATTGAAAAATGGCTTAATTATAGTGCTGATCCCCCGCTTCTCAAAATGCTATCAGAGCGGGTTTTTAATGAGGAATTATATCATGTTTAATTTATTTTATAGTTAACCTAAGTGGATTAACCTATGTGGGAGGAGACTCCATTGAATTGGTATGGATCCGGACGAATGTCCGAGATGTCTTGTATACAGGATATCTTTCCAAATTTTGGAAAGAGAAGCTAGGCACCTAATGGGTGTATTACGATGGTGTTGGAGAGCACTCATGCTCAACCTCACCGAGGACGAGGAAACTGTTCGTGAGATCATTACGGACATGAAGGAGCATCTTGATGCCCTACTGGAGAATGCCGTGGCCAAAGCGGCAAACAGACAAGCCAGAGACAACCTCCATCAACAATATCATATTTGATGGAACACAAGGACAAGGCGGGAGTAGCTTATCCAAGCTACCACAAGATCGAGCCAAACTCTTCCGACAACGCTAACTTGCGGGAGATTCAAAGAACGGTGGAATATTTTGGCGTTAAGCTGTATGATCTACCGATGGAGTTAAGCAGAATATCACTCAAACAAGAGGAAATCCTAACCCTCTTGCGTGATATCCAGAAGAAGGTGGAGGAAATAGAACGGAGAAAACCATGTTCCGGAATGATTCGGAATAAATGGTCTAAAGACCCGACGTATCCACTACCGATCAAATCCGAGCCCAAGGATTTAAGCCCGGAGGACATAATCCGAATCATGAAAGGCAAATCTCATGAATAGCCTTGATCGAATCGGATTGGAGGATCTACAAGAATTAGCATAATCATTTGCTAATTTAAATATGGTAGATCTAAAGATGAACCAAGGAGAAATGCCTAAACAGGAGTATCAACCCGAAGGATCATCCAGAGGAGATAGGGTTCGTGAGGAAGTAATTCATCAACAGCGAACCAGAAAAAGGAGATGGCCCAAAATGCAGGATACACCTGTAGGAAAGGTCACACTAGAACCAATCCACCCCTATGGATTGATTCTCAACCTTGATGAAGCCAGTTTTAAAGATTGGGAAATTCTCATCGACGACTGGACTTCAGCTATGAAGATTGTGATTGCCACGATGGAGTATGATAAAGAAGAATTTGTCAAAATCTTCGAGGCAAGTTTTTCCGGAATGGTAAAACAATTCTGGGAAACAGCGTCAACTGAGGCAAAGAACGAGCTATTCAAAAAGAATCAGCTCTGGAAATCCTCAATGTTGCTTCACACCAGGTGAAAATCCATTTCCTTGGAATGGGTTTCTTCGAAGCGGCAGGAGACGAAAAGTGCAAGAAGTATCAAAAGGCACTTTACAATCTAAGATTGGTGGTGCTCGAGCCAAAAGCTCTTGATCAATTTCTGCGTCTTTACACCCTATATACTCATATGGGGTCAGTTGATGATCAAATCGCCAGGGACCTCTTTTTCACAAAGTTTCCGAGTCCATGGAGGGAAATGCTCATCAACGAATTATCCACTGGATAGTACATCAAGGCGGATGTCCTATGTTCACAAGAAGCTGTCCGAATGGTGCCAAAAGGCGGCGGACCAGAGAAACCTCAAGAAATTGAGGAAGCTCAATAAAGACTCTCCATTGATGTGCGACAATCTTGATCTTCCGACAGAGATTGGAGCCGAATTGCTGTATCAACGGAGGAGCAGAAAGAAACATAGGTATCAACCCTATGAAAGAAAATCAAGGAGGAGTTCTTGGAAGCCAAGAACTATGTGGACCAGACAGAAGGCACGCTCCTACAAATCAGGCCAACGGAGCGGTCCATCAAGAAGCCGATTTTCATCCCAAAAGCGAATTCCGGCAAGGAAAACTTTCAGGCGTACCCAAGCCAAAACAAATGAAAGTTTTAAGGATTGCAACTGCTGGACATGCGGTGCAAAAGGGCATATTTCAACTAATTGCCCAGACAACGAGAAAAGGAAGATAAGAAGATTCGAATCCACACCGGATATCGAAGACGCTATCTACCACCAAGAATTGATACCCGTATATCAGTTCGAAGATATATCCTCTGATGAGAGTATATACGAGCAGGAAGAAGTCTTTAGTTCTGAAGATTCGGAGATGACCGATGGATTAACCGGAGACGAGTCAGACTAAAGAAGAACACGAGGTCTACCACACCCAGAAGGAGGATCAGAATGGATTCACTAGACATTTTATGATTCCACAAGAAGAAGTGGTGAAGAAGCTCGTGAAAAAACTCAAGAAGGAAACCGAGGCGGTACAAACATACCAAGGGTTTTCTAATGGGCGATTGAATCAAGTATTACACAACTTGAGCCCATTCAAACGGAAGCACCATGTCTATTTTGGCGTTACCAGTCAAGAATTGGCGCTTCCAATTGAGATGACAAGCAACCAGGTGGAGATCCAACTTGTTTCAGCCGGAGATATACGGAGGGATCTTCAAAGAATGAAGCCAGAAGTCGCGAATACGATGAAATGGATTCATATTGGAGCAATTCAGTTGGTAATCAAATCTTCCCTCTTCCCAGGGACAGACCAACCGATTGATGTTGCACTCTGCGACAAGAGGATAAGGGGTGCCAGAGAATCAGTTCTTGGAGCTTTTTCGGGCAATCTTTATGCTAAGAAGATTATAACCGAATTCTACCCACAAATCGCTTATAATCTACAGGATTCATCCTTCAGTCGAGCCCTGACACTCTATCAGGACTACAAAAGGAAGGAGCTTATGACGGGAGGAAATAGGCCATACTCACTGACTTATCAAGTCTCGTATGCCTTATCAAATTCCCATCACACGGAATTATTTCTGGGAAAAGAATTTATTGAAATTCCAGAAATATTCAAGGAGGTAGCCAAGGCAGTCAATCCAAACCGAGTGGAGATTCCCCAGATCAAGGAAATCGACATCGACGTTGGAGACAAGCAGGTGCTAAGCCACGATCAGAGTCTCAGATTGGGAGCACCAAGGCTATCATTCCAGGGAAATAGGCTAACTTCAGGGCCTATTACAAGAAGCTTCTCTCATTCGTATGAAAGAAGGGCGATTCAGGAAACACCAGTACAGGACATGAGAATCAAGCTCAAATGTCCCGAAGAATGGAGAAAGGTTTCCACAAGATTCGATACAACCGAAAGGAAAAATCAATTTCCTTGCGATACGTTGTATTATCTGGTAAATCCAGAAAGCAACCGATATATCGGAATTCTGGAGGTCGGAGGCTTTGAAATCCAAGTCGAAGGCCAAGCCGGACAAGAAGCTGACGTCCTGATTTTAGGACGAGATTTCCTTGACAAATATCCGCCATGGTCATGGAAAGCAGGAGGAATGGAGATCACAATCGGACGCAGAAGATTGATGATCCAATGACAAGTCCATTCTCGATATACATCTCTGTAGGGATGATATACGAGAAATTCAAACCAGAATATTTTGCTGCTTATGTGGATTCAGGAGCAGGAATCTGTACAGCAAAACGAGGAGTTTTTCCAGCAGAAGTTGAAGAAGAACTGCCTCGCATTGCGGGAAGGGATTTCTCCAAAAAGATTTTACTCCTATCAAAAGGAGTAAAACAGACGGAAATACTGATCGGCGGTGCAGGACAGACACCTTGGTACAAGGTCAAGACTCCACCGATATATTTCCATGATACCGGAGCAGATATATTATTTGGAAATAATTTTCTGCAAACCTTCAAGCGGTACACACAGGACAATGAGGCCAGGAGGCTGGTGTTCACAACCAATTGTGACCACAAGATCATTGTGCAGAGGCTCAACGGAGCTTTTAATCGCTCGATGCCAATCAAATTCCGCAGCAAGCGTGGTGATGATGGCAGACTCCGACGACCACAAATGAAGGATCAACGGAGATTCGGAGAAGTTTTGCTCAAATGCAGAACTGAGGGATTCCCAGATCTCTCCGAGGAAGAAACTCAAATCCTCAAAGTCTCCCTGATATCACACAAAGATATCAAGGAAGAAGAACAGGTGTCCATAGCCGACGTCAAAAGGAGGATTCAGAGGTGTTACCATGAAAATCCTTTGGCATGGTGGGACAAGAACCAGCTCAAAGCTACTTTGAAAGTTAAAACTGGAAAGGAGCATGAGTTCGTTAGGTTCAGACCTATCCTGATGAACCCTCAAGATCAACAGGATATGATGAGTATAATCAAGGAACACCTTGATTTAAAGCTGATCAAAGAAGGAAGATCACCCTACAGTAGTCCTGGATTTCTGGTGAGAAATCATGGGGAGATCAAGCGAGGAAAGCCAAGATTGGTCATTAATTACAAAGGGATTAATGATATTCTTGAGTTTGACAGATATTTCATCCCGAGTAGAGAACACCTTATCAACTGCATCAGAAGTGCAAGGGTATTCTCAAAGTTCGATTGCAAGTCAGGTTTCTACCAGATTCGCATGGAGGAAGGGAGTAAGAAATTCACAGCCTTCTCAACTCCACAAGGACATTATGTCTGGAATGTCATGCCAATGGGGTTAGCCAACGCGCCTCAGATATTCCAAAGGAAGATGGATAATCTCTTCAAGGATTATTCTTCGTTTATGTTTGTTTATATTGATGACATTCTTATTGCATCAAAGAACATTCATGAACATGTCAGGCATCTGGAGATCTTTGCGGATGTTTGTCAACAAGAAGGACTAGTGCTGTCTGAAAAGAAGGCAGTCATAGCCACCCAGAAGATGGAGTTTCTGGGAATTGAGATCGATGAATCTGGAATAATTCTACAAGACCATATTGTGGAAAAAGTCCAGAATTTCCCGGAGGATCTCAAGGAAAAGAAACAGCTCCAAAGTTTTCTCGGAGTTGTCAATTTTGCAGGGATGTTTATCAAAAACCTTGCAGAACAAAGAAAAGTCTTCAGTCCATTACTGAAGAAAGATGTTCCATTCATATGGAAGGAGGAGCATCGGGAGGGTATGAAGAAGTTGAAAGAGATTTGTAAAAATCTCCCGAAACTTTCAATACCACAAGACGAGGATGACTTGGTCCTCTACACCGACGCGAGTGATTTCTGGTGGGCAGCTGTGCTCACAAAGATCACCCCTTATGGAGAAGAACCTTGCAGATACTGTAGCGGTCTTTTCTCCGACAACGAGGCTGTGCGATGGCACATAAACGAGAAAGAATTTTATGCAGTCAGAAAGGCGTTTAAAAAATGGCCGCTTTTCTTACTTGCTAAGAAATTCGTTTTGAAAGTTGATAACACTAATGTTAAAGCTTTCTTAACAAAAAAGATAGAATCTAAACCTGAAAAGGCTAGATTACTTAGATGGCAAGCAGAATGCCAATATTATGATTATGATATTGTCATCTTGAAATCTGATCAAAATGTTCTTGCAGATTTCCTAACAAGGGATGGAGCTCCCTGAGGTGGAGGCCATCGAAGCAAAACAGGCGCAACTCTTTGAAAGTTTAGAGTTGCTACAACAGGAATGGCAAAAGTGTGTTCTACACACCAAACAAGCAGGGAAGATACAAGCGGCTGACGAAGCTCAAGTATCTAACCAAATTGATGCATGCTTCATGAAGATGTTCAATCTTCAAGAAGTAATCAACAAGCCGCTCTTGCGCGTTATCCGAGATAATCGGATTAAAGCAATGCTTTCCGTACAGGGCGGATTACCTATAGCAGGGGATTCAAGTACCCCTAGCCCAAGTCCTAAGGCAATGGCTTCACAGCCGGACCCTCAAGGAGAAGATGTTGTTAAGGGGTCACACCCTGAATCAACATGTCAACCCTCCACCTCTGGGGTAAAAGAGGAAGAGATCAATCTTAGGCCAATGACAGGCCAAGTTAAGGTTGATACTGATTTTATTGAAATTTCTCCTTCTTGGCAGATGTACCAGGACAGGTGGGAGAAACTTCTCACAAGAAAGGGCATTAATCCGGGAAATTGCCGGGTTGATGTTGGAGGAAAATATCCTCGGGTTTGGACGACTCCAGGAGCCAATCCAAACGACGTTAAAGAATGGTATGAGTTCGGGGCGTTAGCCTCAGTTTATACCACCTCTCCAGCCTTCACCGAGATCAAGGGTCTACCCAAATGGATCCAAAAAACGGTGTTTGATGCATGGGAGAACAACGAGTCCCTCAAACGGGGAGATGTTCTGGAATTGTACTTTTTCAGTGCAGCGCCAGAGCCAGTTGGAAAAGGAATCCATGAAGCTTTCCACTTCATCAAGCTTCGGAGACCTGACACGGGAGCCCTAAACCGGATCAAAGTTCCCGATTTCCAGGCCGCAATCGTCTCAACATTCAAGGAGGATCAAATCTCCACTAGACGAGCATGGGGTCTATGGGTCTGTCTCACAGAGATGGATAAAATGAAGTCCAGATTCAAGTTCTACCAAAGTTCAGATCTGGGAACGTTCCTGGTTAACACAATGACAGGAATTACGACCCCTTTTGCCGAAAAATCTTTCGAGAAAAAACGGCAAATGTTGTGGGAAAACAAGATAGCGGGGAGCAAAGAGACTCGTCGCAAATTTTGCAACATGGCTCATCTGGGCCATTGGATTGAGAAAATCTGCGATCAATGTTCAACGCAGAAGGAGCCGGAATTCGGCAAAGGATTCTTCCCAAAGCTGACAGAAGGAGGTTCCGGTCTGATGAACATGATGAGCATCAGACTCCAAAGGGAAGAAACCCTCGGGCACCAAAAAAGTAGGTGGCCAACAAAGTAAAGTGAATCATGTGATTCACAGCAAGGAAGGCACCCACAAAGAAACGACAAAAGTGGGTGAAAGACATGACGAATCAACTATCCACTAGCAAGAGTGGGTAATTCTACAGGAACTCCACTCACCAAAAGCAGAAAACAAGGTTGGGTGGAAAATAAAGAAGCTGGACCACACCAACCATTATCACAAAAGGATAAAGGAAGGTTCAACTCCATGTGAAGGCACTAACTAGTGTCGGCAATCAGGGCCGACAAAAGATGGTAGACGTCACATTCAAGATAGCTGGCCACGAAGAAAGAATCAAGGCCAACTGCCAAGCAATAATGGAGGGGATCAAACCTCTATATAAACTCAAGCTCTGGAGAGAAGAAGACATCCGAAAATTCACAACCATTTCACACAACACACACTCTCTCTAGAAAAATTATCCTTGTATTTTAATTTTTGTTTTCAAAGTTTTTCAGTTTTAAGTTTTGTATTTCTTTTATTTTATGTATACAAGAATTAGCTACTATGAGTAGCTAAAACAAGTTAGTCTCCTCCCTTAGGGAGATTATTATGAAATAAAATAAGTATTTTATAATTCCTCTTTTAACGCTTTGTTTTAGCCCAATTTCCGATTTAGTAAAAATATTTTCTTTTCATTTATCAACAAAAGTATTGGACGTCGAAACACAGTGAAGGAGGAAGGTTGCAACCATCTCTTGCGAGTGCGTGGTTGGACGAAGGCCGAGGAGGCAAAAGGTCTGTAAAACGCGACGTGAACTGACTCCTGAAGGTGACCATTCGGCGGAAGGTATACTGTTGATTTATGTCTAGAATTATTTTGAAGTGTTACGGAAGCATGTTGGGCCTGGTATTACTGTTTGCATGTACTAATTAAGCATGAATTGTAGACGAAGGGCTATTTGGTCATTTGATTGGCTTTTGGTTACTAAAGTCTTGCTTTAAACCTTGTGGCTATATAAGTATCTAACTATGTGAGTTTGGCTAAATGTGTCTTTTTCCCTTATTAAAACCTGTGTCGTTCTCAACTGGATACCAAAAGCCGGGACGGAGGGAGTACTATTTACTACTACTATTTTCTTGTATTTTTAACGAGGACATATTTTTGAAGACATGCAATTCATCTTTGCCAATACAATAAAATACTATTATATCAGTAACGTGAAATGATGAATTCTTGATCGTAGTCTTAAGTTCAGATTCTTTTTTTTTTGTGCATTTTTTTGTTTAACTCTAAAATTGTTTTCTTAAAAATGAACACCCCACCAAACATAGACTGCACCAAAGATTTGGATAGCTCTCAATCAACAAACACTTCATAATCAAGAAGCCTATGCCTACCTATATCATCAACCTCAACCTCGAATTGATTGGTTTCTATTCAAAAAGTAAATAAGAATGAACAAATAAAAAAATAGTTAAAAAATTGGTTCCACCATTCCATAGGTAATAATGGCAAAAATACAATTATATTAGGTCGTAATAAAGTAACATGACCCCCTAAAGAGAGAGAGTATGTAATAAGTAGGGTTAAGTACCAAATACCCCCCAACGTTGGGCCCCTATCGCGTATAGAACCCTATAGTCAGGGTCCGTGCTGTTTACTACCTCAACGTGGCTAAATCTAAGCAAATCCCCCCCTCAAATACCAAATACCCCCCCTGCATTAAGTCACCGTTGGGGGGGGGGGTATTTGGTACTTAATACCTGACTATAGGGTCCTATACGCGATAGGGGCCCAACGTTGGGGGAGAGGGGGGATTTGCTTAGGTTTAGCCACGTTGAGTTAGTAAACAGCGCGGACCCTGGCTATAGGGTCCTATACGCGATAGGGGCCCCAACATTGGGGGGTATTTGGTACTTAACCCTAATAAGTAAATAGCAACCAAAACCCAGTCACGCATTCTCATTTGCTCCGGATTCGGACAATTAAAAATATTATTATTATATAATAATTCTACTCCTGCCGTCCACGAAATGAGTACCCATATTTCCTTTTTCGTCCGTCCACGAAATGAGTATCTATTTTCCTTTTTGGCAAGTGTACCCCACAAAACTTTTTAATTAATACACTAAAAAAGGTGGGACCCTTATTCTATTTACACTACATTCAATACATTTCTTAAAACCCGTGCCGTCCACAAATGGGTACTCATTTCGTGGACGGAGGGAGTATTTAATATTTATCAGTAAAAATTGAAATTAAAAAAATATATATATATCCTAACTTTGAATTAATTAACCCAAATAAATCATTATTAATTCAAATAAATATAAAAAAATAATTATAAATCCTAATTATATGAGTGAACCTTGTTAATTATCTTTAAATTGTATTAAAACATACTCCCTCCGTCCATGATGTAGTTTCCACTTTATGGACGACACATACTTTAAGAAAGTGGTGGATAGTAATTGATAGTAGTGGATAATGTGGTAAGTGGAGTTTATGGACCTTATTGCTATAAATAAAAGTGAAAACGATATTATGAACGGATCAAAATAATAAAGTGAAAACGATATCGTATATAAATAGAGTAATAAATTAAGATTGAAGAAAATAAAATTATAACAAATTGAGAGTGGGACATATTTTACAACAAATTGAGAGTGGGACACAGTAAATGTAAAATAAGAGATCCCATCTGCTTGCAAGTTCGTGTATTTAAAAATCAATAACCCATCTTTTTTTGATACATTTTGCAAAACAGTCACCACCACTCAATCTATCAATGCTCATCTCAATATGATACATTTTGCCAAACAGTCACCACCACTCAATCTGTCAATGCTCATCTCTAAATGCTAAGGTACAAATCTAACATAACATTTATAAATTTACAAAGAAAATGAAAAGAAACTGTTATAAGACTACTTTTGACTTTGTCACCAAATTTATGAAAAAGGATAAAAGTTAAGAATTACAAAATAAATATAAATTGCACTCATTTGTGTGATATTGAGTGGCCATTCGCCCCAAGGTCATGACTCATGAGAAAGGTCTTAGGTTAATTAATTATTATTTTTGGGATTTAAATCCGCAACATTAAAGATGATAGACAAAAAAACATACTATTAGACTAACAAGTCTTATTTGTAGATGATCGGATAATCTTTATTTATGATGTTCTCACTCGCGACATTAGAGATGCTAGGCGAAGAAGTGTACCATTAGACTAATAGGTCTTATTTGTAGAAGTTCAGATAAGACATATCGAACCCACGATATTGAAATGGTTGGCGAAGAAGCTTACCATTGAGCTAACATCGCATATTTTTTATTTATAGTCCCCTGATGAGAATTGGTCTCATTCAATGAGACAGGAGACGAGACTGACTCCTTTATAAATTAAGTGCAAATGTTTTATAGTTTGCATTTTAAAAGAAATTTTTATTTGATCAAACCCATATATTGTACTCTCTCCGTCCACCAATTCGTGTCCTAGGGAATGGGGGCACGAGTTTTAAAAAAAATGTATTGTTTATTTGTTGAGTGTAGAAGGAAACACGACTTTTAAGAAAAAATGATTTATTTGTTAATGAAATAGTTACTAAAAATGGATAGGACACGAATTGGTGGACGGAGGGAGTAATGTACAATTATATTTATAAAACCAAACCATTTATAGACATATATTGGGTTATTGGTGTATAAATACACCAACTTTGACTCGATTCAGATTTTTTACATGAACTTTTAAAAATGTCAAAAAATATACCAACTTATTGATTGTAGTAATTTTAACACGAATTATATTTTTTTTGAAAAAAAATATAATTCGTGTTAAAATTACTACAATCCGATTTGTCCATATCCCAGCATGTTAAGTAAGTTATAATATGGTCGAAAATAAAATTTGTGTTAAAAATACTATAATTAATAAGTTGATGTATTTTTTTGAACACTTTTTAAACTTCATGTTAAAAACCAAATTAATTAAAAATTAATGTATGTATATGCCAATAACATATATATATATTTATATTACACGGACATACAAAGTTTGATTTAAATCATAAGAAGCTTCAGTTAGAAGCCACTTTAATATATCGTCAAATAAATTACACTCAATTTCGTTGCTCGATATATTTCGAATTAACTTTAGAGGGTGTTTGGCTGAACTTATTTTAAAGAGCTTATAAGCTCTTGGAGTTTATAAGATGTTTCAAGAGCTTATAAGATGTATTTTTTAAGAGCTTATAAATTGTCAAAATGTTTGGATAATTGAGCTTATAAGCTAGAGAGAGAATTTTTTGTTAGAGAGAGAATATTTTTTTAGAGAGTGAAAATCGAAGAAAAATGAACTTGAATGATATATAATAAAAATAATAAATTATAGTTGAAAAATATTTGTAAAATGATTGTTGCATATGAGATTATACAAAAATAAGTTGGGGTAGAAGAACTTATTTTTTGGGGAGCTTATAAGCTGTTTGAGAGCTTATTTTGCCAAACACTTTGAAGGAGCTTATAAGCTTCTAAACAACTTATAAGCTGTTTTGAGGAGCTTATAAGCTCAGCCAAACACCCTCTTAATCCAATCTTAACATCAAGGCCAAGCAAGATCAACTTATATTTAATTAACATAATACAACTTATATTTAATTAACTCCGCACATTATGAGATTATTAAGCCTCGATATCGTGAAACATTGTCATCGATGTTTTTAAATTGCACAGGAAATCAATAATCTATAACAATTTCAAGTTCAAAGCAACTCTAAAAAACTAAAGGCCAAATCTAGGGTACACCCAGGTGCACGGTGCACCCGGGTCGTACCCTGACCCACTTAACCCGTATCTAAACTCAAAAACAAGCAATTTATACATTAAAAGCATGAATTAACTAAACTTCCGTCTACTAGCTTAGTTGGCTGGGCATTCATTGCCCTTCTTAAAGGGGTGGCAGTTCGAATCCCCTTAGCTTCACCCCCTGCCAGCCCATTTTTCACTTTCTTCTTCTTTTCTAAGTTTCTTTTCCTTCTTTACATAGTTTCTTTTTTCACTTTCTTCTTCTTTTCTCAGTTTCTTTTCCTTCTTTACATAGTTTCTTTCTTCCCCTTCAGCGCATTTCCACTTTCTTCTTCTTTTCTTAGTTTCTTTTCCTTGTTTACATAGTTTCTTTCTTAATTCAGTGCATTTCAACTTCCTATTTTTCTTTTCTTAGTTTCTTTTCCTTCTTTTCTTAGTTTCTTTCTTAATTTTTTTTATTTTCAATTTTTTTTATTAAATGATACTATTATATTTTTATTTGAATTACACTTTTATTTTCAATTTTTTTATTAAATGATACTATTATATTTTTATTTGAATTACACTTTTAATTATGTATAACAATACTAATTCTATTATTAAATTATACTATTTAATCCTATAATGATACTATTGTTGTCAATAAATTACACTATCTATATTATTAAATGATACTATTATATTTTTATTTGACTTACACTTTTAATTATGTATAACAATACTAATTCTATTATTAAATTCTACTATCTACATTAATTATTGATACTATATTTATATATGAATGACACTTTTAATATATCTAAATAATATTAATAAATAATACTATATTTATATTTATATTTAAATGATACTTTTAATATATGTATATAAATGACACTACTACGACATACAAATGACATTATAAGATTTTAAATGATACTATAACATTTAAAATGACACCTTAATATTTCGAATAACACTACTCCTTAAAAATGCCACCATTTTTCTTAGTAAATGAATCTATTTAGGTTTAGGATTTAGGGTTTAGGTTTAGGGTTTAGGTTTCAGGTTTAGGGTTTAGGTTTCAAGTTTAAGGTTTAGGTTTCAGGTTCAGGGTTTAGGATTTAGGGTTTCTGATTTAGGGTTCAGGATTTAGGGTTTAGGTTTAGGGTTTAGGTTTCAGGTTTAGGGTTTAGGATTGAAGGTTTCAGGTTTAGGGTTTAGGGTTTAGGGTTTCAAGTTTAAGGTTTAGGTTTCAGGTTTAGGGTTTAGGATTTATGGTTTCAAGTTTAGGGTTTAGGATTTAGGGTTTAGAAAAGTTGAAGTGTCATTTGAATTTCTTGAGTGTCATTTGAATTTCAGGTTTAGGGTTTATGGTTTCAGGTTTAGGGTTTAAGATTTCAAATAACACTTTAAAATTTTATAGTGTCATTCGAAATGTTTGAAATCTTGTAGTGTCATTCGAAATCTCATAGTGTCATTCAAAACGTTATAGTGTCATTCAAAATGTTATAGTGACTTTCGAAATTTCATAGTGTCATTCGCAATGTTAAAGTGTCGTTCATTCGAAATGTTATAGTGTCATTCGAAATCATGTAGTGTCGTTCGGAATGTTAAAGTGTCGTTCCAAATATTATAGTGTTATTTGAAATGTTAAAGTTTCATTCGAAATCTTAAAGTGTCATCCGAAATGTTAAAGTGTCTTTCAAAGTGTTATAGTGTCATTCAAAATATTATAGTGTCATTTTGTTCTTAAACGTGTCATTTCAAATCTCATAGTGTCATTTTGAAATGTTAAAATTCCGTTACTAATCTTATATTGTTGTTTGAAATCTTAAAGTGTCATTCCAAATTTTTTAGTGCCATTTGAAATATTATAGTGTCATTTCAAATAATGTAGTGTCATTCGAAATCTCATAGTGTCATTTGAAACGTTATAGTGTCATTCGAAAGGTTATAGTGTCATTTCAAATCTTATAGTGTCATTCGAAATCATGTAGTTTCATTCCAAATGTTATAGTGTCATTCGAAATATTATAGTGACATTCAAAATCTTATAGTGTCATTTGAAACGCCATAGTGTCATTCGAAATGTTATAGTGTCGTTCCAAATCTTATAGTGTCATTTGTATGTCGGAGTAGTGTCATTTGAAATACTGAAGTGTCATTTGAAATATTAAAGTGTCATTTAAAATATTGTAGTGTCATTCGAAATGTTAAAGTGTCATTTGTATATTAGAGTAGTGTCACTTGAAATCTTGTATTGTCATTTGTATGTCGGAGTAGTGTCATTTGAAATATTAAAGTGTCATTTAAAATATTGTAGTGTCATTCAAAATGTTAAAGTGTCATTTGTATATCGGAGTAGTGTCATTTGAAATGTTATAGTGTCATTTGAAATCTTGTTGTGTCATTCAAATGTTAAAGTGTCATTTGTATATCGGAGTAGTGTTATTCGAAATGTTATAGTGTCATTTGTATATCGGAGTAGTGTCATTTGAAATGTTATAGTGTCATTTGAAATCTTGTTGTGTCATTCGAAATGTTAAAGTGTCATTTGTATATCGGAGTAGTGTCATTTGAAATTGGAGATTGAAATTTGTATAATAAACCAGGGGGCTTAGCCCACTGGCCACCGGGTCCTCACTTAAGTGAAGTGACCCGGGTTCGATCCCTCTTGGGAGCGAATTGGAGATTGGAGATATAAGGTGGATTTGGTGAATGGAGAGATAAGGTGGTTCTTGGAGTGGATGGAGAACTAATTACTAACATCTAACATGACTTTGCCCGATCAAAAAAAAAAAAAGTAGTGTCATTTGAAATGTTATAGTGTCATTTGAAATCTTGTTGTGTCATTCCAAATGTTAAAGTGTCATTTGAAATCTTGTTGTGTCATTCAAAATGTTAAAGCGTCATTTGAAATCTTGTAGTGTCATTCGTATGTCGGAGTAGTGTCATTTGTAGAATAGAAAAGTGTTTTTTATAATAATGTTAGTGTCATTTTTTATATTGTGTTATTTGTAGAACACGATAGTATTATTTATATAACATGATAGTGTTAGTGTCATTTCCATATAGTGTTATTGTCATTTGTATAACATAAAAGTGTTCTTTATAATAGTGTTAGTGTCATTTTCAGATAATATCATTTGTTCAACATAATAGTGTTATTTATATAACATGATAGTGTCATTTGTAGAACAAAATGATGTCATTTAGTGTCATTTCCATATAGTGTTATTTGTAGAACAAAATAATATCATTCAGATACTATGAATCAATTCATTATAGTGTCATTTGTAGAACTATATAGTGTTATTTATATAATATGATAATGTCATTTAAATATAAATGTAATATAATTTATTAATGCATGTAGTGTTATTTACTAAGAAAAATAGTGTCATTCAAATATATTAAAAGTGTCATTTGATAAGAAAAATAATGTCATTTTTAAATATATTAAAAATGTCATTTATTAAGAAAAATAGTGTTATTTAATATGAAAAAAAGAAGTTATTTTTAGATATATTAAAAGTGTCATTATAATATAAAACTAAGAGAATAAGAAAAAAATCAATTTAAACTAAAAAAAGAGTCCAAAAAGAAAAGGTTAAAACCAAAAATATAATTTAATAAAATGAAAAAAGAAGAAAAAAACGAGAAATCAAATAAGAAAGAAGAAACAAATGATTTAAAACAGTTAAAAAAAAAAGATAGCAAAATTGAAAAAAAAACGAAAAAGAAAGAAAAAAAAAGGTTTAAAACAGTTAAAAAACGAAGAAACGGAAAAACAAAAAAGAGAG
Source organism: Salvia miltiorrhiza (assembly GCF_028751815.1). Taxonomy (NCBI): domain Eukaryota; kingdom Viridiplantae; phylum Streptophyta; class Magnoliopsida; order Lamiales; family Lamiaceae; genus Salvia; species Salvia miltiorrhiza. Next base: position 33,313,852 of record NC_080387.1, read on the forward strand.
AATAAAAAAAAATTGAAAACAGTAGAAAAAGAAAGTAAATTGCGAGAAATGAGGTTTGAACCTGTGACCTTCAAGAAATATGGTATGGGTTCAAACCAACTGAGCTACCCATTCCACTTGAAATTGTTCTACGCAATTAATATATATACCCTCTTTACTCTGGATCCGGGTCAAATATGGATCTTGGGTAACCCGGGTGTACGGTACACCTGGGTGTACCCAAGATCAGCCCAAAACTAAATATATATGTTGCCAAAAAGAAGTTTGTGTGGAAATGAAATTAAAATATGAAGAGATACATAAAAGCGCAAATATAAAAAGTAAGTTGAACCTCCTCCCCAAAATCCCCATCATTTAAAAAAGTAAACTAAAAAGTTAGGAAACTCAAACTCACAAACATAAGCACACTTCATTAAATTAAACACCTTAATTTGTCTCACTCTCTCTCTCTCCCTATGCAATTGCAATTGCAATTTGCAACCCCATCTTCTCACTATAAAATTCAATACACAATCCCCTGCCGACACTCACCATTTCTGCGAGCTCAAAGCCAATGCCTCTACGCTCCTCTCCATCATCATGAATCACAACAGATCCCTCCTCATCTCCTCCAAATTCCTCCACATAATCTGCTCGGAGATTTAGTGCTTTCGTCATTCGTCTAGAATGTACCACTCGATGAAGCGCACTCTGCGGCCGCTCTACACCGTCATGCTGCTCCTCGTCCTCGCCGGAACCCTAACCCTCAGAGTCGTGCTTCATCAGAATGGATCCTTCTACCTCAGATACGAAATCGCATCTGCTCCTCCCACCCCTAAGATTCCGCCATTCAACCAGACCTTATTGAGATTCGCCGCCCTCGACGTCGCCGAGGCCAAATTGAAGAAGGAAATCGAGGATCTATTGGAGGGGAATTTCGCCAGCCGCGGCCGGCAGCGCTCGTTCCTCTCGTCGGGGAAGTACCACATCGACGTCAGGCTGCGGACGTCGCGGGGGATGCCGCTGCAGCTCCGGTCGCCGGAGTTCCGCCGCCTCTGGCAGAGCTTCCGCCGCCAGTTGAGTGATTGGTCGAGGAACCGCAGGTTTTTCTACCCGGATATAATGTCGGAGCTGGCGAACGAGATCAAAGCTTCGATCGATGAATTCAATGGCGTGAAAGGATCTAGGCCCAAGTATAGAAGCTGCGCCGTAGTCGGAAACAGTGGGATTTTACTGAAATCCGATTACGGCGGGAAAATTGACAGCCACGAAGCCGTGATCCGGTTGAACAACGCTCGAATTAGGGGTTTCGAGCGCAATGTAGGTTCGAAAACAAACATCTCCTTCGCCAACAGCAACATCTTGCATCTCTGCGCCCGCAGAGAGGGCTGCTTCTGCCACCCTTACGGCATGAACGTCGCCATGGTCATGTACATATGCCAGCCCGCGCATTTCCTGGACTATCTAGTCTGCAACGCCTCCCACAAGTCCCCATTGATCGTCACGGATCCGCGATTCGACGCGCTGTGCGCAAGAATCGTGAAGTACTACTCGTTGAAGAGGTTTGTGACGATGACCGGGAAGGATGCGGCGGAGTGGGCGGCGTTCCACGACGCCGACAACTTCCACTACTCGTCCGGGATGCAGGCGGTGATGCTGGCGCTAGGAGTGTGTGAGAGGGTGAGCGTCTTCGGGTTCGGGAAATCGAAGGCGGCGAGGCATCACTACCACACTAACCAGAAGGCGGAGCTGTCGCTGCATGATTATGAGGCGGAGTATGAGTTGTATGGAGATTTGATGGAGGGATCGGGGGCGGTGGTGCCGTATGTCTCAGATAAGTTCAACTTCCCTCCTCTTGTAATGTACCATTGATGTGCTTGTTTTGAATAGTGTAGCTTTTTGTGAAATTGGTTCATTGTTTTGTTGGGATATGAAGATGAGGCTGTTGTTGTCTTGCTTTTGCTGCTCAATTGTAAAGTCAGATTAAAGATTATTTACCCGTCTTGTAATTTTATCATCACTTCTTCTAGTTTCTGTAGTAATATCCAACTGCTTCGTGAATAGACATCTTCGGTGCTTGATCATATATTTATTGTGCAAAATAGACATCCAAGTTGCGAAACAGAAGACACTAGAAATAGAGTATATCAATAAAGAAACAGAACAACAGCATTGATGATCCATTCAAACTGACACAGTCTCATACCAAAGCATACTTGTCAATTTTCTCACGGAGACAAGGCAGAAACAAATTATCAAACACGCAACACTTGGAAGAAAAGAACATTAAAGGTAACCTTGAAGCATCAATGCAGTTTCCCACATAAGAAATTATTATTCCATTTAAAGGGTGTAGCAAGAGAGAGCTTCAAGGAAACTTAAGAGCAGAAAAAGATGATAGTTAAACATACTACATCCAAATATTATATCTACATGGCTCGTACAACAAGCCATTCTAGGTAATGGCATCTATAAACAAGCAAAGCAATGCCATCACCTCAACCTTGTCCAAACTTATCACACCCAAAATGTACCCTCTCCTCCTCCTCATCTAAAAGGGAACGAAAACATTTACTTATATATTTAGGAAAGGCTAGCCCTACTCGTGCCGTCAGGGCGAGGCAGTATCATACTCGACATCCTTCTCCTCAAACTTCACAGCCACCAGGAACTTTATACTCACCTGTTCTGGATCGTAGACAGCATACTCGTTGTACTCGAGGGGGCTGTCCTTATGCTCCGATGGGACTAGCTTACCACAGGGCACCTTCACATCATTCCACATAAAATGCTCCGACTCATCTGTCTTCTTCCTCCCTAGTCCGATCACCCCACATTTCTTCTCCTCCAGCTCTGCTGCGTCCTTCGGAGACCACAGACCAAAGACCACATTTGATACCATGATAAAATGAAACATGAATAAGCAGAGATGAGATTAGGAACAAAAATACTATGTACCTCTGGAGCACCAGTTAGTTCTGTTACATCTTCACCTAAAGAAGCAACTGCCAATACCAGAAACCCCTCTGGCCTGTCCACTGCTGTGAAACCGTACCTGGCCGCTTCTGCTGCAGCATCAGAGCAGACTATCGCCCTCCCAAACTAAGCACATACACTAGTATCAGCGACAGGAAGTCAAAACGATGAATATACTCTTCACTACATCTAGAAAGCTTACCATGTATCCAGGAACAGGCAGAAAACACAACGAAGGCAAGAAACTCTTTTGCAGATGCCGCAACAAATTGGAGCTTCGCGTACCTAGCAATGCAAACAAAATACAAGCTTAGGACTAAAAACCCAAACCACAGCACTATGCGGTAAACAGTGTAACATCTCCAACACTCACCACACCATAGCAGAACTTTATTTGGTAGCTTCTTGATTTCGTCAAAGGAGGGACCAGCGCTCACCTCAACTTCAAATATATCCTCAACTGATACCCCATAACTCTGCAAAAAGATGGTTTATAATGACAATGATTTGATACGAGGATATGATTCATATGACGATCACGGACTTACAATCTCTCCAACTTTAGTAGGTTCGTAAGTCTTCTCCAGGTAATTAACTACCATCTTGTAGTCATCAGTATCTTTTTCAACTGGAGAGATAGAGCAACCCAGCTTCTTGTACCGATCAAACAGAGGATCATCTAGAGTATCACCAGACATGTCGCCTATCAGTCGTGAAGCCACGTTTATATCTCTGATCGTCTCCAATGCAGCTGCTCCCTGCATTGTTTTTTTCTGATTAGGCTTGAGAAACTCAAGGTCACATTCATGGTTTAGGCCAGTTGAAGACACTCACGTGATCAGCTATATCAGTGAAATCCCGAAAAACATAAGGTCTCGTACTAGGCAGAAGAGTGAACATTCGCTGGCTGAAATCAGCCCATAAGGCATCCCTTCTCGGCCCCGTCTCCTTGCTTGTCCTGAGCATCTGTTCGAATTCGAGTAGAGTATCCTCACCTGGACATCATTATACAGAGTCAGATATACCACCTACCAATTATCCAGATAACAAAGCAAGAGTCTGATAAACCTTACATCTTTTCAAATGTATATCAGTAACCATACCCACAGGCAAGTCCGGAAAATCCAACCCCATTTCCATCATAGCATACCTACATCAACATAGAACCCTCAGCTATAAGGCCACAAGAAATTGATATCCATGTCGACCAATCAAATCGTAGCTTCATAACTCACCTGTAAACCTGTTGGCTACACAGGACTTTCATGAACTTCGCAACCTTCGGCTCGAGCTTGCTGTGCAGTGCGGCAGCTCCAAGTTGTCTTAATCCCAGACCCCCATGTCTCACCTCGACTCCATCATCCTACAAACCACATTACTTTACATTCTATTTTTAAAGTACTATGGATTTGCAGTAGCACAGTATAAGCACACACCATATCAATGGGGAATAACTTTAGAGATTTCTTCTGTATCTTCTTCTCTCTCTCCCATGGTTCGAACTTGTTACCTGTCACCCCTTCAAATTGTTTGGCGAACTCTTGGATTGCACCGTCTACATCATCCCGTTCCTCCAACTTCTCATCTGCTCCGCCGAGATCACCTATCCTGCCCTTCTTGTAGTACATGTAAAGCTGGCCCTCAGGTACCGTTATCAATTGCATAATGCAAAACCTATGTCAGATCAATTGGTCAGCAAACAACTGAGTAACAACGGATAGCGGTAAGTAGACAAAAGAGCCATACTCATTTAACCCCGCCCCTTTATCCGATAGAGCAAAGGCACAATTGTACAAGATTCCATCATTCTCCAAAATTTGGCCACCACTATCCTGCAACTTTGTGTCCTTATGCACACCTCTCTTCCCATATATCTTAAGCTGAAGTACCAAACAATTCAGAAACAAGCAATGTAAGCAAAACTGAATAACACAGCAAGTCGATATGTACCTCAGATGTAATGGTTTCAAGAGCCTCCTCAGAAGGATCCTGCTGATACAAGGGGATGTTTTTTCCACCTACAGCAAGATCACTAGCTATGTCATAGGCTTCGAGAGGCCGAGGGTCCCCCTCTTCAATACTGTCGCTTAACCAAGCTTCTCGTACTACTGGGATTCCCCTCTCCCTGTAATCATATGTCGCAAACCCTTGAATTCAAAGGAATATCACAAGCATCCTGAACTCCCAAGTCCTATGAGCAGACAAATGAAATGCTCCAGAATTCTTACATTGCTTCAGTCAACTTGGATGAGCCACCACGTTCCCGCTCAGCTGGAGACACGACCAGGCAAGTTGCCCCTGGAAAGTGGCAACACCCTGCTTAGTACCAAAAAGAGATGGCGCAACAGTATCCTAAACTAGCAAGCTCTCTATATATTTACCCATCACAGAGTTGGCAACTTTCCCTCCAGCCTTCTCAATCTTTGACTTCCAATATTGCTGTACCAGACAAAGAGAACATACTAAAGAATCAGTAGACACGCCTCTTTTGCGACAAAACACTAAGAATTGCATCAGAAGCAACTAGAGAACATACATGTGTTCGAGTCAAACGGCCCGCCAGAGAAATCATCATTCCCTTAAAAGGTCTTTCAAGGAAAGAGGCCGTAGTGCGAGGGCGAGATTCAGGGTCGTGGTGTTTTTTCAGCAACTACACCAACAAGAATCAATTTTCACACAGACAATCCACCATGTATAAATCAGATTGAAACAGAGGTAATAAACATGAAATTTACCTCAGCAACATGAGAATCATTGACAAAGTCCGGCAGTTTAGTTGGCTCGTTCCTTCGGGGAGGATCTTTAGTGTTATATGTGCAGCTAGACCACTCAGTATATACACCTGAGCATGTAAAGGTCTTATCGGAGATCCTCAGAGCGCCACCACATGCAGGACAATCATCCAACGGCCCGTAAAATAGAACATCTTGACTGCAATCCAAGTATAACGACCACCATTGTAGTAAAATGTTTGATGAAAAGGGAAAGAGGAAGTATGATCACTTACCATCTAGGCACTACAGCATCGTCCGATCCGCTTGCATCCTGGCCATTCGCCTCCAGAATCTCACGCATCTGCTGAAATGATAGATACTCACTTGTGGCTTTACAGAACTTCTCAAACTCTGCTTTGATTTCCTCAGTCGACTTCTCATTCCCATTTTCCTCGCCCTTGGTTTTGTCCTTCTTTGCATCCTTGGCTCTCTCGTCAGTCTCTGTTTTGGCCTTCTTTGGGGAATGCTCCGACCCGCCTTCACTTGCTTTGGCCTCAGCCTTCTGCTTCCTTGTCGCCACTTTTTCCTCATTACCAGAGGAATAAGAGTGCGATCTCGTCTCATGAACCTTAAATTGCAATAACACACTCTTGATCAAATTCAGACACTTAACCTACCACATCAATTTACTTGCAATCATCATCTGCTGCAAGGCATAATCACACATTTATCCTCCAAATTCCGCAAAAATGCAACTAATTGCTTATTAATCCAGACACATGCATAATAAGAAAATCATCTGCTACTAAAATCATAAAGTAGGGAGCATATAAAAAAGCGAGAACAAAGCTTCGGCTAAACCAAAGAATAGATATTCCAAGAACTGCTCACCCTAAATTCAAGAGTCGAATTATACATACACATGAACCCTAAAACTATTTCACATTTCTTCATCAAAATACATTCGTGATCAAAGATAACACAACATGCAGCAGAAACAGAACAAAACCTTCATTTTCCAACAACTCCGGTTAAGTCACCCCCAAATTTTTCACCCAACAGTTGAAAAGAAGAGTAATAAGCTGAAATTGTGGTAGCAAAATACAATTCGGAGTTATGGCGACTTCTTTTTACAGAGTGATATCGGTGGCGGGAGCTAACCTCGGAAAGCAGAGCGATTACGTGTTTTTGTGAGGGGAAAACAAGTGTGCTGCTGTTTGCCACGACTACGAGATGCTCAGCTGCAGTTTGACATGCTTCGTGACAAGTGTTGCGTGTTGTTCCCCGCGCTGTGAGGAGTTGTACCTTATCGATCTGCAACAAAGTTTAGTTATTGGGAATTGGATTAGGTTCAGCAAATTTTCTTCCTATTTTTGGGGATGGATGGATGGGGACACTGCTTCAATTTTCTGCCATTCGGCGGCATGCAAGATTTCTTGGGTTGTGTGACTGAGAGTGACCTTACGAACAATACACATTTTGTAACGGTGAAGAGGTAAAAATGTCCACTTTCTTATGTTTTTTTTTCTTGTAAAAATACCCTAACTTATTATACAAAACATTATATGTCTTAATTATGTGAAGCGCAGAAAATATTCTTTGATTGTGATGGGTATGTATTATTTTCCACAAAAAGTCTTACACATCTGTAACAAAAGTTGTTAAAGTATAAGAAAAACATCAATGTCATAAATTTAAAGACTAATTTCGGTCAAATAAGTGTTGGAAAAAGTGAAAGATGGTGTACAAAATACAATATTAATTTATTTTTGAATTAAATCAAGATTTTTAGAATTAAATCGTACGCTAATTAATCAATGGAATAGAAATACTAAAAATTAAAACAATTGAGATTGGCACTCAACACACATAATGGTAAAAAAAACATGTGTCCGACCGGAGAAAATCAGTGTCCGGCCGGTAAAACCTTGTGTCCAGCCGGCCGGTCGGACAAATTTTATTTATTTATTTTTTAGATAATTGGTGATAAACGACAAATATGATTTGAAATAACCTTGTCAATAAAGTGTTCACGTCAAATGCTCTAATTTCATTGAAATTCATGTGAAATGAAGGAATCTTTGTTTATATATGAGATCTCGACGGACACACTCCATTGCAAAGTGAAAAAACACTCAAACTCAATAGAAATTATAATATTTTCCAAGTGGTGAAGCTATTATTTGTGAATTCTCTCATCCCAAATTTAAAGGTATGTCATTTTACATTTGAAATGTAATTAAAGAAGTGCTAAGTTGATTATTGTTTATTTTCAATGTTTTGTTTGATCCTATGTTTATGTGGATTATTAGCATATTATAGCATACTTTATGATTTAAAGCTACGTTTGAAGGAATATATGTGAATTAGAGCATATTCTATCATGTTTTAAAGTATTAATTAGTAATTATTACTTACATTTTAGTTATATACATATATTGCTACATAATTCATGTTAAAATGCTCGAAAAACATATGTCCGCCCGGAACCTGAAAATGTGTCCGGCCGTGTATCATTACAGATTATGTAATACACGACCGGACACATTTCCTCGGAAACTTTCTCGGGCGGACAGATATTTTTCGAGCGTGTTAACATGTTATATGTTGTATTTTTACATTTCATTCCATTTACATCATATATTTATTTATTTATTATTTTTTCTGTATATAAATGAATATGGAAGATACTTTATGGTTAGTTATGGAGATGCATTCAATGGTTATGAGTACATCGGCAGCTCTTCTAAGGGTTTGCGTATTTTCGGAGACACCATGGCTACTACGTTGTACATGATAAATCAATTGATGTTGGAGAATTCATTGAGCACTAATTACAGCTTGTATTATTTGACGAAGAGATTAAATGATATGGTCTACAGTAAAAATCTTCTTGCTGATGATAATGATTTGCTTCAGTTGTTGGTGTCTCAGCCACATTTTCCTGAGATTTATGTTGTCGAAGACGAGTCTAGTGGAGGAGTGTATGTTCATTCGTTCGATCTCCCTCAATCTTCCGCATATGGAGGTGAATCTAATGCAATATTCGAAGGTGGGGACGGATTGGAAGCAATCCAAAGATATGCTTATTTAGACATATCAGTTGGAGATTCACCAGCGCAAGAAATAGTTGAACCGTCGGTCACTTGGGGTAATCATCAGTCAACGGATTGGCCTTCATGGGATGAGCCAAATCCGAACGTTTACTATCACCAAACAACTGAGCATTCTTGGGGTCCAGCTGATAATCAATATACAGACGAGCCTCAGTTTGTGGAGAATGATGATGATGTAGATGAAGAATATGTTCCATCGTCTGAAGCCGAGACTGATACAAGCGCCTCTGAAGACTTGTCGGAGCCAGAGAACTTGAGAAGGACGGGGATTGAATATGCATGTTAGGTGAATTTGCAGATCGATGACGATGATGATGAACAGGTTCTTGGACCAGATGAACTAACTAATTGGTTAGTTCCGGTTATCCCGTTGGACGCTGCAGCGTCACTTGTGGATATTAAAGATTATCAGCTACTACCTCGGGAGCTGTCAAAGAATTCTTATTTTAATAGGAAAGATGATCTGATCGTTGCAATCGGTCTGTGGAACATGAAGCAGGGCAAGGAATATTCTGTCACCAAATCAGACAACAAATGAATTTACATTAAATGCAAGCATTCAGATACGTGCCCCCTCAAGCTCAGTGCATCGTCTCAAGATGAATCCATTTGGGGTGTGTATAAGTTTACCAATGAGCACTCATGCGACGGTGATCTAGGGCGCGTAAAGCGAATAAAAGCCCCCGCAAAAGTCGTTGTAGCATATTTAGCTCAGAAAATACATGACGATTGTGAGATCTTGAAGCCGAAGGCCATCCAGCTGGAGCTGCAACGTGAGTTTGGTGTACACATCAAGTACGATGATGCATTGTGAGCCCAGAATCGAGCGACTGAGATGGTTTATGGTCAACATGATCAATCCTTCGAGATGCAACCTAAGCATTTATACATGTTGAGACAATCCAATCCCGGTTCGTTGGTGAAGTGGGAAGTTGACCCTGATGGCCGATTCAAACACTTATTTGTTGCTCTTGGAGCTACAGTTAGTTGTTTCATGTTCAACTTACGGCCAGTGATTGCAGTCGACGGCACACACTTGAAGGGCAAGAATAAGGGTATTCTGTTTGTTGCAGTGACCAAGGATGGCAACGAGAGTTTATTCTCACTCGTGTATGGTGTTGGCCCGAAAGAGAACGATGAATCGTGGATGTATTTCATGTCGCGCATTCGACGTGTTTATGGGCAAGCCAATCTACTTTTGATTATCTCTGATCAACATATCTCCATTGCCAATGCTATCAGGAATGAGTTACCAAATGCCACCCACGGCCTATGCTACTACCATTTGCAAAATAACATGAAGCATTACGGTAAGGCAGTGGTAGAGTTGTATCGACAAGCTGCATTTGCGTACGAGAAATCTGACTTCACTAGGGCTATGAACGCCCTAAAGGTTATAAAGAGAGCTGCGTACGATAAACTAATGGGGATTGGGCCGGAAAAGTGGGCTCGTTCGATGTGCCCTATGCCTGTGCGATGGTACAGTTTTTTGACATCAAATGTTGCTGAAGCTTTTAATGCGAGATTGTTGTGGGCAAGAAGACTTCCTATCTGCTCAATGTTAGAGGCAATCAGACTTGTTATTGAGAAATGGTTCAGCGAGCGACTGAGAGCTGCACAACAAAGCGAGGAACCCTTGTCTGCTGAGGCCGGTAAAAAGGTAGCTATTGAAGTCCAAAAAAGTCGTCGATACACTGCACAAAGGTTGAGTGGCCGGAAGTATAAAGTGCAAACTTGTGACAGGAGCTTTAAGGTGGATCTAGAGAAGAAAAAATGCGGATGTCGAGCATTTCAGCTAGACCAACTGCTATGTTCTCATTCTATCGCTGCAATAAGGTACGAGCATTATTTCCTTGGTGGGTTCATGTAAATGTAAATATGTTTTAATGTTCGTTGTATTGATTATTGCCGGATGTTGTTTTTATAGTGAGGCAGGTGATACTATCGCGGAGTATGTAGACGATTACTACACGAATGAATTTCTTATCGATTGTTACTCTGGTTCTGTTAATCATCTCCCGTCGAGACACCAGTGGTTGATTCCTGAGTACATTGCTGAGAGTTTTGTATTACCTCTGATTGTCACTGGACAATCGGGGCGCCCAAAAGAAAGTAGACATCGAGGTGGTGGTGAAGGCAGTCGCACACAAGCAGAGAAGTCTTCTAGTATCATGCGTCGTAAACCAAAGAAGTGCAGCATCTGCCATGAAGGAGGACACACCAAGAGAACATGCGCTGGCAGGGCGACTGAGAGCAGATAGTAGTGGTTTGTATTTGTGTGTTGTAACAGTGAATGATATGGATTGAATTATCTTATTATTTGGTAATATGAAATGATTAACTGGAAATAAAGTTCGTTGATTAACCAAAAAAACCACACATGAATTTAACAATATACAACACTAAGCAAAACTAATTAAGTCTAGTGCATCTACTCTTCTAAGTTTCACACAATTCAAATATAGCTCTAGCGATCTTGCTCCTATATGCCATCACGTTTCTATTACCCCACTCAATGGATGGAGAGCCAGATATCAGTCGTTCTGCATACATGCAGATGAAAGGCCCGCAGCTGACAACGTCCTGCTGCTGAAACTGATCCTCAAGTGGAGCAAACACCGTCGACATATATGGCCACTTCTCCTTTGCCACTGTCGAATCAACGGATGTGTGGTCTAGCCACATCGACCACTGAAGGACACGTGGCAACAATCTCAGAATATGTAGTAGTTGCGTCACTCGAAAATCTCACCACTTGTCATTAAGATTGTGAGCTACTGGGTCATATACCTCGCAAACGGCTTCGCCCAACCGAATACGACAGAGGAGAAAATGGTGGTCAATAATAACTGGCATGAGAACCTATGACGAATCACAATGAATTGGTTTAAAACAATGATAAATCACAAATAATTATCTAATATATCTTTAATTATTACCTGTGAGGCATCCATCCATCCAATCTTTTGACTGGGAGCAAGTTCATGGTCCGAAAGTGCTTTTCCACGTACAGCGGAGATCCAGTCTATGTGAGGCTCCCAATCTTCAGCTATTCCGGTATGCGTCAATACATGCCACTCCTGGGCAGAAAATTCATTTGCTTCATATTTGGTCAATAAAGCTTCCTACTCATTCTTCAGGTATATCTGCAAATCAAACAAATAATGAATAATTTATATCCGTACCAATGAAAACATAAAAATAATTAAAGTTTACTTACAAACCAATCCTTGTCTACTATGACTGTGTTATTCTTATTGACTCCATCAAGTAAATCCTCGCAGCTGGCAAGCCTATGTCTCAACGTCAAAAAGTACAAGTCAATATCTTGCAACAAAGTTAAAATCAGTAGGTTAGTACAAAATAATGTAACAAAGTTAAAATTAATAGATTATTTACCCCAATTGTGAATTCCTTAATGGGATTCTCCACCCGCTCGAAGTCAGCATATACCCGCAAACCACTACTGTCCCTGACATACACCTCAAGAGCCTTACCACCTCGACAAGTATTCATCCACTTCTCATATGTATCACTGCAGTATTGTGTCACTGGATGTGGAACTGGGCTATTAACCCAAGGCGATCTCCGAAATGTAGACGGACGTCTCTGCCTCTGGTTGCGACAAGGTGGCTGCTCTGCCTGTGGCGCTTCTTCTGTCACACTCAAACGACGCACTTGTGACTCAGGCTTCTCCGTCTGAGCCGCCCTTGATGAACTAGATTCTTCCCGCTCATATGGTGGAACAGCAGTGATCGGCTCAACAAAGTATATCGGCTGCTCAGTCCTATACTCCGGTCGTAGGAAGGGGGAAGATCCATGAGGGTAGACAAAGATCGACCAGTCAAAATTCTGCATAGCTGGTGTGCTGTAGCTCTGATTCTTTATAATGTCCTTCCACTGCTCGTTATAATCCCGGGTATCTGAAGGGTGAGAATCATAATCTGAAGGGCGTGGATCATAATTCTGGGTCTCTGGAGGGCGTGGATCTTCATCGCGGGGATCATCGTTGCGGGGACCTGAATCGCGGGGACCTGAAGCTCTGGGACCGGCTATGTTCTTTGGAGAAGACCGTTAATGGTAATCATCAGGGGATTCTGACCCTCGAAAATGTTTGCTCTTGCCCTTGTCCTTTTTGCCTTTGCCCTTCAGTTTATCGTATAATTTGTTAAAGAACTTCTTCAGCTCCTTACGGATTAACGTCTTGACCCATTTATGGTCCACCTCACCCTCGCTGGGACTGGATACTGGCCGAGATATGCTCGACGATGAAGAAGTATGCGCCCTTGGCCGCTTTCCTAGATCAACATAATGACAAGCCGGCTCGTGGGCTCGATCATCCCTCAGAGGGCCCCGAACACTCTGGTTGCGAGTCATACGAGGTTGTCTAGCTACCTCCTCCTCGTCCCCGCGCTCATCCACAACATGGGCTCTGGTGTGCTGTAGAAATTGGACACCCTGACCTAATGGGTTCTTAGGGGATTTTGAATCTCACCAAGAGTTCGCCCGGTGTCAGCGCTGATATGAAATAGTCACTCTCCATCTCATGTTCATCGGGGTTCAAATCCAGGACACCACCCTAGAAAGCAACATAATAATATTTTAGAACATATGTAAAAACCAGTAACACTGAAACACTAAATTTGAAATAACTGATTACCTATCCCTCAAATAGATCTTGTAAACCGTGAAGCCGGGGCTTACCCCTAAAAGTCCATCTCAAAAATCTTGGGTGCGCTGTCGGATCACCACTAGATGCTGCCGCCATCTGTCCGAAGCCCGGGACGCGCTCCAATGTCCAAACAAATAAAGCCCACGAAGGACCATAGAAGTGATACTTCTCGTTGCTTCCTATCTCTGTTGTATAATGGCGTAACATTTTATATGAATACGCGCCCCAGGAGAATCTATCAAATGCCTCCAAATCGTCCACTACCACCCAAATCCACGGTTGTACACACGTATCCAACCTAAGAATAATGGTGTGAGCCACACACACGAGCACAGCACGAAGGTACAGGCTCTCATCATCATCATCTACTTGACGATCCAAATCGCACACGCATTTAATGAGTGCGTGTACAGTCATAGTTCGTCCACCGCAAAATCTTCGGTAAGTAATGTTGCATCAAACGTCGTTGGACCGAAATTGAGCCCAGTGACTATTGCATAGTCTGCGGGGGGAAAAGTTGACTCGTGCTCCGCACAGAAAGAACCACATCTCGTTATTTTCTGACTCAATCTACCTCGATATAACCTGGTGCAATGCTCTATTGCTCTTCATGCCAGGTCTCCAATCAGTGAAATGACCAAAACATGACGCTCTAAACCTTTCCAATAACCCTTCATTGCCGACCAACAATAAAGTGCGCATCAGCTTCGAAAAAGAAGTATCCCTATAGTATGTGCTGATCAATATCTCCGTCTGATTAATAGTCTCGGAAGATATGAGACATCCGCTTATTCATTTACAAAATAAAAATAATATTAAATTCAGTAAAATAATAAAACAAATAATATAATCAGAAAAATTCATAAAAAAACATGAAAATATGGATAAAAAACATGTGTCCGGCCGGTGAAGTGGCCGAAAACATGTGTCCGGCCGTAAACAAAAGTACCGGTCATACACATTTTTCCGGCCACTTCATCGGCCAAACACATGGTTTTTATCCATATTTTCATGTTTTACAAACAATGTCAAAGTTAAAAGTTAGAAAAAAAAAAAAAACTCTATATCAAAAATGCCTAATTCGAAACTCATCTATATAAAAATGCATAAACTAACATCTCATCTATATAATTTCATAAAGCAATACTAATTCTCGACAAAATGAACACTGTTAACTTCATATATAATTTCATACCAAGCAATATACATAAAACAATTCATACCAAGTAACAAGCAATTATTCGTTAAAAAATAATTAATTAATTAACTACTCATATAATTATTCGTTAAAAAATTATGAATTAATTAACAAACACTGTTAAACAATATAGTTAACACTTAAACAATATAATTCATACCAAGCAATACTAATTCAATAATTAACACTTAAACAATATAATTAAATTCAATAAAATAGTAATAATTAGTATAAAGATACAAGTAGATAAATAGAGGATTTTATGCCGACATAGTATCTGTCCGGCCGGTGAAGTTCCCGCAGAAATGTGTCTGGCCGGATACATTTTCGGTAAACAATGTACCGGTCGGACAAATTTTTCCAGCCACTTCACCGGCCGGACACATGGTTTTTATCCATATTTTCATGTTTTACAGACAATGTCAAAGTTAAAAGTTAGAAAAAAAAATCTATATCAAAAATGCTTAAACAATACTAATTCTCGACAAAATGAACACTGTTAACTTCATATATAATTTCATACCAAGCAATATACATAAAACAATTCATACCAAACAATATAATTCATACCAAGCAATTATTCGTTAAAAAATAATTAATTAATTAACTACTCATATAATTATTCGTTAAAAAATTATGAATTAATTAACAAACACTGTTAAACAATATAATTAACACTTAAACAATATAATTCATACCAAGCAATACTAATTCAATAATTAACACTTAAACAATATAATTAAATTCAATAAAATAGTAATAATTAATATAAAGATACAAGTAGATAAAATAGAGGATTTTATGCCGACATAGTATCTGTCCGGCCGGTGAAGTTCCCGAAGAAATGTGTCCGGCCGGATACATTTTCAGTAAATAATGTACCGATCGGACACATTGTTCCGGGCACGCTACCGGTCGGACAGATGCTATATAGACATAAAATATTCTATTTTATTCAATGTCATAAAAAAACCTGTGAAGAAGATGATGATGAAGATACCATGGATTTATTCTCGGTTTAGGTTTGTCTCTCGCGTGAATGAACTCCAAATATCTCTCTCTCGTGTCCGACCGTGCTTTGAACTCTTTATCTCTCTCGGTTATATTGGTGAGTAGAAAAAATGAGGAAAGCTAATAATATATAGATGGAATGAGTAGATTTGGCCGAGATATATGGACAAAAAAAAAGAGTGTATCGGCTTTATGTCTATCACAAGTGAATCTTTTTTTTCTTCTAAGGATTCACTCAAGATACAATGCAGCCTTGGAAATCTTAACAAATATAAAGTGGTCAATATTTTCTAAGATACACTCAATATTTTGTCCTTTTATGGGTCGGCTTCATGCTTGGATAGAAAGAAAAAATAATAATAAAAAAAGAAATAGAAAAAGTTAAAATTGCATGCATTCATAATACACGACCGGACATATTGCATGCATTCAAAATTTAAAAGTTAATTCAAAATAGGGTTGGCTTTTATGCATGCATAAGTGAAAATTTAAAATTAATTCAAAAGTTAAAATTTCAATCAAATTTGGAAAACCAAATTCGGTCAACTGACATGTTTTTTATTGGAAACTTAAAAAAAAACTGGCATGTGTAAGAGCTCAACATTGATGTTGACATGTAGACATTTATGGCATAGAATGCTTTGTATGATAACTTATGGCATTTTTACAAAAAAACATAAGGAAGTGGACATTTTAAATTTCCACTCAACTTTGTAATGTGTTAATTACTAAAAATATCCAAATTTATAGCTTATAATTAAAAATGTCATCTTTATATATACAAAAAAAAATTAATCTTATGTTCAAATTAATATAAAAGGCCTAAATTATCCTTAAATTTGATGGTTTTATAATGTTTTTTTCACATAAAATCTTATACTTTTCTTATTTGTAATTATATAAGAAAATAGTACTCCATTCGTCCATGAAAAAGAGTCACATTTGAGATTCGGCACGGATTTTAAGAAAATTGTTAAAGTAGGTGTAAGTGGAATAAATGTACAATTTGTTGGGGTAGTATTAGTATAAAAAAGTAGAATAAAAGTACTCCCTCCGTCCCAAACGAAATGGCCTATTTCTTTTCGGCACGGAGATTAAGAAATGTATATAAAGTAGATAAAGTGAGTTAGTGGAAATTATTTAAATATTAAGTATGGAGAGAGAGAGTGTATTGCCAAAAAAGGAAACAAGACATTTCGTTTGGGACAACCCAAAAAGGAAAACAGGACATTTCGTTTGGGACGGAGGGAGTACATTTTTAATTAAAAAGTGGAATAAAAGTACAATCTATCTATATATATTAAAGCAAAATATACTCTATCCTACGTGGCGTCATATAATCACTTCATTCCAATTTTCCTCAATCCTAATTCATTCTTATTTTTTCTAAATTTTTAGTCAACAAATTTGGATATCTAATAAATAATATATATGCTAGAACTCCAACTCAACCATTATTCTTTTTGAAAAATTCGAAAGAGAGTGAAAACAAAGAAAATGAAGATATCCGAAATAGTTAAAATTTGTATCCGAAATAGTTAAAATTTGTATAAGAGAGAATGACGGGTGATTATATCCGAAATAGTTAAAATTTGTTATAATTTATTGAAATAATATTATTAAATGATAATTATTGATTTTCATTATATTCAATGGTTATTTTACACCATTAATATATATATATATATATATATATATATTAATGAAACTTGTGATTGTTATTTCTATTGAGACGATATGTTGTTCGCATGTTCCTGTATATTTGTATGGTAATTTATTTTGAATTATTACAAGAATATACAAACAAATTCTTTTACGCATTCGTATTATTCACGCATAAGGATGTATCAGTAATAATTTTTTTTAAGAAAACAATAATGGATAATTTTAGTACATTGTAATAGTTGTAGCTATATTTTATCATTCTAATTGTCATCTAATTTTCTGTAGTTGATTTTATCAGTATTGTTTGATAAGCAAAGTCTTTTTTATTTCGTTGGCCATTTAATTATAGAGTCTATAAATTTTGTAATTTCAGAATTACAAATATTTGTCACGCAGTTTACTCATTTTCAACAATTTTTTTTAAAATTTTTAAAATCTATACAAAAATAAAAGAAACTACTGGGCCTATAAGTCGCGTTTCAGCCGAAGACTGGGTACTTCTAGCCCAATGCATATCAAACCACTCTATTCCATTTTTTCACTAGTCTTATTTTAATACTATTAATTTTTGTATTATTACGTCATATACAAACGATAATTTAAGAAGCCAATTTCCAAAAACAGAAGACAAAAGAAATAATGACAACTCATTCAAAAGAAATTGATCGTACATATGATTTCAAAGTTTACAAATAGAAGTACAGAGAATAGACTTTTCTACGTGAATTCAATGTTTGCATTAACTTTTTTAAACAGCAAATGCAAATGTTGGGCAAAAGAGCAGAATTAATTGGCTGTTTGTAAACAAATTTACATAAAAAATAAATAAATGAAAGCAGAGGGTGAAGACAGATAATCGCAAGAGATTCGTGATTCTACATCAAGTCGATCCGTGAACAAATTCAGACATTAATTTTGTCTGCCTGTGTAATAACCGATGGTTAAAAATGTATCATGCAAAAACCGATGGTTAAAAACCGATTAATTATTCTTGTTGGTGCATATTTGACATTTGACAGTAGCTAGGCCAGTAAATAATTGATAGTTGACGATATTTACTGCTTTTTCATAATGCTTTTTGACAAAAGAGATAAATCACGTGTATATATAATACTTTAAATTCTTCTCTTCGGAAAAGGAGGGAACGGTTTAAATTCTCGAAGTGGTAATGCATGTTTTACTATTTCTAACAGTTTAAATTCTCGTATACTCGAAGTGGTAATACGTGTTTTACTATTTCTAGCTAGTTTAAACATATGACAACGCCAGGACATTCTGACTGATTTCTTTATTATTATTATTATTATTATTATTATTATTATTATTATTATTATTATTATTATTATGGTTTGTGTTCCTAATGAGTTTAAAATTTAATACTCCCTCCGTCTCACGAATCTTGACACGTTTGGTTTCGGCACGGAAATTAAGGAGTTGTAGATTAGTGTTTTAAGTGTGTAGGTAATAAAGTATAAAAATGATAAAGTAAGAGAGATAATGTAATTAAGACCCCTTATTTTTAGACTAATTAATTATTATTTTATTTGAAAATGTGTCAAGATTCGTGGAACGGCCCAAAAAGAAATACGCGTCAAGATTCGTGCGACGGAGGGAGTACTAGTGAAACGGTAATACATAAAGTCAATAAATTTAGATTACACTGTAATGAATTAACCTTATTTTTTTTTTGATCAATTAAAAATCTATTAAAAAACTGGGGCGGTACCAGGAGTACCAAAAACATCATACAAGTGGTGCGTACTCGTTAGAGCACCACAAGGTAAAAGGAACATTGGACTCGACCACATGGAAGATTTTGTTCCAGCTCCAAAGCCTCCCTTTGACCTCATTAACAAGATTGGACACCTCTCAATTCTTGTTCTCAAACTTACTCTCATTCCTATACTTCCAGATCAGCCAAACAGTCCCGATCCAAAGAGCTTTAAGGAAGTTCTTGTTTCTCTTACCTCTTCCTCCTCCAATGAAAGACATGAAATGATGTTCGACTTTTTGTGGTTTAGCCGTTTTCATTCCGATCCATTGATTGATTTTGTCCCACACGCGGTCGACTTTCGGACAATGGAGAAAAGAATGTTCAGTTGTTTCCTCCCTCCACACACACGCATTGCACCACTGTTCTTCGGTTGGGATGAGGACATTCCTTTTGAGAAGGTTTTCGCATGTTGGCAACCGTGTTACAAATGCTTCTCCAAGCTGTCACTCTGGCTTTGTTAGGGGCCGGTGCCGTCCACAGTTGTGCGCTAGCTTCAATGTGTCTCCCAAAATGATCACCTTCCGCCTTTGCGCACTCCTCATAGGCCGCTTTAGTCGAGAATTTTCCCCCCGCTGCGTCCTTCCAGCTCCAGCCGTCCTTGAGGTCTGGGCAAGGAGAAAGCGCCCCAATGACTGACCGTAAATTTTCCTCCATCTCTTTCTCCCTCTCCCTCAGCTCCCTTCGCCACTTGAGATCCCACACCCACCCTTCCTCCGTCCATTTCCCAGCCTCTTCCACATTACCATCTTTAAAGAGGCTAAGATTAAAAAGTCTAGGGAAGAGGATCTTGAGGTTGCTGTTCCCCACCCACGTCTCACCCCAAAAACTAACCTCTCTACCATTCCCCATAATCCTTTGAATATTGCCACTAAACCACTTTTCTTCCTCCCTCCCCACCCTCCCAACAATTTTCGACCACCATCCCTTCATCCCGCCCCTTTTCTCCACCCTCCACTCCCCCCCCCCCTCCCCTCTTGACAAATCCCCGTACAAGGATTTAATCACCCTGACCCACAACGCCTCCCTCTCGACCAAGTACCTCCACACCCATTTAAACACCAAGACCTTGTTAAACCATTCAATGTTTCGAAAGCCCAATCCCCCTTGAAGCTTGTCGACACACATGTCTTTCCATTTGAACCAAGCAATAGACCTAGACACGCCACTTCCCCCCCACAAAAATTTTCCAAAAACGGAGTTGAGGTCGTGAATTACCGATTTAGGAATGAAGGAAAAAGACAATTGAAACACTGGGATGGCTTGAAGGACCGACTTCACAAGAACGATGCGCCCTGCCAAAGAAAGAGATTTCTTCTTCCAACCTCTGATTTTCCTCAACACTTTTTCCACCACGCAACTCCATTCCACACTGCTATTCATCCGTCCCCCAACCTTGATACCGAGATAATTGAAAGGAAGAGATCCCTCCTTACAGTTGAGATAACCTGCCCACCTCCTTAAACACGTGTTTTCGACACCCACTGCCATCAAGTTGCTCTTGTCGAAGTTGATTTTGAGCCCTGAAAGGAATTGGAAGAGAAGAAGGATCCTTTTAATAAAAGTCACATTCCCCTCGTTAGCTGCCAACAGGAATATTGTGTCATATGCATATTGAAGATGTGACACAGAAATTTTATCCATCCCCAAAACAGCCGGAGACACGAGCTGGAGATCAGTAGCTCTCTCCATCAAGGTGCTTCGTTGAGAATAACCACACCATCAAGAATGAACCGTCCTTTGATAAAAGCGCACTGTTTGTCCGAGATAATAGACCCCATCACCATTTTCAGCCTCCCTGCAAGGATTTTTGCAATGATTTTGTATAAGCTATTGATCAGGGAGATCGGTCTGAACTCATCCATCTTCTCTGCCCCTTCTTTCTTCGGAATTAGAACAATGAACGAAGTATTGCTTCCTTTGGGGATCCTCCCGTTCTCGAAAAACTCTTTCAGAACTTGGAGAAGATCATCCTTGACTGTCGACCATGCATTCTTCCAGAAGGAGAACGTGAACCCATCTGGACCAGGACTCTTGTCGCCACCACAGCTCCACACCGCTTCCTTAATCTCCTCCAAATCGAACTCCCTGCACAGCCAATTCCGCTCTTCATCAGAGAGTTTTTTCTTGAGGAAATCGTTGGGGAGGTTTGGCAGAACCCGTGTCCTTTTTTTGAAGAATACTTCGAAATGTTCCCGTACTTTGGATTTGACCTCCCCTGGATTAGACACCCACTGATTTCCAAAGTATAATCCCAAGATTTCATTCTTTTTCCTTCTCCCAAGAATCGCTCGGTGATAGAATCCCGTGTTAAGATCACCGCTTTTGAGCCACCGAACCTTGGCTTGCTGTTGCAAGACCCTTTGTTTGTCTTTCAGCTGTAGGAAAATATTCGCTTGGATTTCATTTCTTCGAATGATTTCGGACTCCTCAATTCCATGCTCTTCATCTTTGTGGTCAAGAGTTTGCAATTCAGTCTTCAAAACCTGTATCTTCTCATCAATATTCCCAAAAGTGGATTTATTCCATTCTTTCAGTTCCGTTTTCAATTTCTTCAATTTTTCACTGACCACAAAGCATCTCCATCCCGTCATTCCGTCCGCTGTCCACACTTTCCTAACCTGTTGTTCAAACTCCGGATGTGACACCCACACATTGAGGAATCTGAAAGGCCTTGTTCCCCAATCTTCTGCTTTTGACACCAAAACAATAGGGCAATGATCCGAAATGGTGCGTTGCAGACCACGTCCCATCGACCCCTCCCATTGACGCAGCCACGCGTCGTTAACCAAAAACCTATCCAGTTTACTTTTACACATCCCATTCGGCTTAAACCACGTAAATTTGCGCCCTTGAGATCTGATTTCTGTAAGGCCGCTATCACCGATGAAGCTGTCGAAGGTTCTTGCATCTGCTGCCCCATAAGAATCCCCACTTCCGACTCTTTCTTCCCGCTTCCGCACCGCGTTAAAATCCCCCATCACACAGACACCGCAATCGGCATTTTGTTCCACTATATTTTTGATAACATCCCAAAGTCTAGATTTCTCTTCCGAACCAACTGGTGCATAGACATTAATGATGCAACACCCAACATCATCTTGAACCCATTTTCCATTCACCACCACAGCCCCGCTCACGTCCCATTTGCTAGAAGCTTGGAAAACGTTTTTATTCCAAGCACTAACCAAACCACCAGACCGCCCTTCAGAATTCCGAACCGCAAGATCAAAATTATCAAAACCCCACCAAGAGTTACACAGCAATGAATCAAACTCAGTCATTTTTGTTTCTTGAAGGCAACAGAAGTCAATCTTTTGCATTTTTACAATCTCACTAACATCTTTCTGTTTCCCAATACTCCCAAGGCCCCGAATGTTATATGACAGTAAATTCATGAACACTTACTTGGTTGACTCCCAGCTTCTGTCCTCACGCTGCCTTCCTCTTGGTCCTCAATTTGCGCGGCCATCTCCTGAGCTGTAAGTTGGCTTGAAAGCCCCAAAGCTTTCCCTAATTTCCAGATTTCCAAACTTTCGGTTTCCAAATCCGCAATGAAGTTTTCCCAACCGTTGTTTTCTCCCTGTGTTTCGCACACCTTCTTCGATTTCTTGCTCTGTTTCTTTTTGTTATTTTCGAGAGCTTTACCAGCGGTATCTTTCTCGGTCATTTCCTGAAGAAAAAGTCTTCTCTCTTCACCTTCTGACTGTCGTGGTTGGCCCTCGCGTTCTTTGTCTTTCTCCGATCCAGACTCGGCTGAAAGCCTCGTTTCTTTGGCAAAAACTTGACAGGATGAACTCTCTCCCACCTGACCTTCCGCAAATCCATTTTCCCTTCCCATTGTGACTTCTTCCTCAAAAAGAGACGCTGATTTTCCACTTGTTTGGTGGCTCTGGGAGACCAAACCGCAAGAGTAAGAAAGGGCTGGGCCAAAAATGCTTCCTGATTTCCTGGGCCACTCTCTAGATAAAATTTTACTTAAAATTCAAAAATTTCGACGTTGTACATCATAAATTACATCACATAAAAAATGACGTATATATACTTTGATTATAATGATGTATTCATGGTCAATTACCGAAAAAAATTAAAGAGAATATTTGTCTTCTTACTAAATCATATGTATAAAAGATAGGAAAATGACAAGATTTTTCTCTTCTAACTACATAATTAATAACACATATATACATATATGTTATTCTAATATATAATTTGCGAATTATAGCACAAAAACTCAACACGTGATGGTATTTACCAATTAAAAAATTCAGCCGCTCAAAGCGTGCTCTCAGTATGACACAATTTAGGGTCATATTAATTAGAGGCAAAGTCCTTTTCACGCATTTTCAACTTTAAAATACGGAGTATAAAAATTACCCAATTTTTCTAGAACGTATAAAAACTATCCAAATGATCTTAGATTTTACTGCGGGAGAGGAAGAGGAAAGAATGGGGAATTAATTAATGTTGTTTAATTATCAGTTATATTATTGTGTTTTTAAATTTACTTTTAATTCATTATTATTATGGGTTATTTGTTCCTTCACTCTAAAAATAGCTAGTTTTAATAATTTACACTATTTTGATTCAGTAGCCATGAAAAATTCTCAGACAAACACGTTAAAAGTGATCAAACAAACACATAGAAGAAAAAAGTTTCTAAAAAATAAAATAAAATATGAGAAATAAAATAATAGTCGCATTATAATTTTGGTTAGCCCGAATCACGTACAACTAGATCAATCAGTTTATTCAATAGCGTAATTTAATCCCAAAAAATAATACTAATTAGAAAATCATATAAAAGTAAGTGAATTCGACGTAAATATTTTGATTTATTTTGTAAATTACCAATAGTACTCATTTTATTTTCCATGATATTTTGATTTATGATTTATGCAAAGATGAGTAATTTACATGAGTACATAAAATGAAGGAGCTAGGTAGGTAGGTAGCACGAAGAATACAAGAAAGTGGAGCAGTAGAGAGGAATTAATTTATTTAATTTAATTAATAATATAATGTAATGGGTAGGTAGGCTAGCGCCTTCTGTTGGCAGTTTCGCGCTGGCAGTTGAAGAAGACGGCGGCAACTGGAAGCCCCAACTCATTATCCTCTGCAAATTTCCTCGTATTGAATCCGTCTTTGCAAACCGGTGCCTTAATTCCGTCTCTCTTCTTCTGTTTGAACAGCAAGAATACAAACCTGTGGATTCCTATGTTCGGACGAGGCATTTCGTAGCTCACCACTTCTTTCCCGAATGACGAATCGGTGGTGCCTGGGATATCTGTCACTATCCTGTGAGTTGCTCAAATCACACAACAATTAATAATTAATTAATCTTCTATTTTTTATTACAATTTCTTCCAAAAATAGCATGAAATGAAACACTAGAAGGAATCTTAATTCACATGAATCGTGTACCTAGTAATTAATTGAAACACTGGAAAGTATCTCAATATACTACCGGCAGTAGCATATATTTAGAGAGATGCTCTCTAACATGTAGTAAGTGACACGACGTGATTTTCATTTTGTTTTTTGTTTTTTGTTTTTCTTCTTATTTTTTCAAAGATTATAGGGTTCAAACTGCTACTGCTACTAATATAGCACAAAGATTAAAAGTGACATATATATATATATATATATATATATCAGGTAAAATATTTCTATTTTTTTCCCTCAAAATATTTATTTTTATATACTATAGTAGTGTAAATTAATTTGAAAACCTTACCAGTGCAGGTGTTCCCTGAGATAGGGATCACTAGGACCAGGAACATCAGGGTCTGTCATGATCTGAGAAAACAAAAATGAACAATTAAATTAACATCACTCAAAATTAAGTACTCAATTAAACTCTGTCTCTCTCTCACACACACACACACATGATGAAATATAGTAGGATCGGAGTAGTATTTACGAGGGTGAAGAATGATCTCATATCGCCACCATGAACCTCAACCCTAGGTTTGGAGGCGACTAGGGAAGGGAAGAGCTCGTGCCCATTGTACACATGCTTGTTGGAGTTGTACGTCACCGACATTTTCACCGTCGCCGAGAAGTTATCCACCACATCTCCGATCACTCTTCCGATTATCAGTGGCGTCGTCGACGACATATTTTCGATATATATATGTATTGTGTATATTTATAGTGCTGCTGAGAATGGAATAGCAAACCCCATGTATTTATAGTGGCAATAACAACTATCACATTACTGAACAAAGACTCACTGGCTAGCTGTATTACTCTATTTTAGAATTTTAAAATAAATTGGGGTTTTAAGGAATAAAGAAAAAAGCCCAACTATGAGGCTAGAAACAAGGGATGTTATTGGAAAAGCAAGAATTGGAGCAACAAAAACTTGCTAAAGATGATTTGACATCCTCTCTCTCTCTCTCTCTCGGTACATTGATATGCAGGTTATAATATGAGAGGATATTCAATTCATCTTCGAATTCCCAATTACTATTAATTAACTATATTGTATAGTGGGGAATTAATTTGGAGATAGTACTGTTTGGGACTTCTGTAGATACTAAATGGAGTTGTGACCTTTGGTATTTTAGGTATAAAAAGGGGAAATTTCTCATGCAGTGAAGAATAGAAGGGACTCCACAATATTATTTTTGTTTTGTTTGTGGTGGTGGAATAATGTCATTTCAAGCAAAAGAATAAATTGTGGGAATATTTTCTTTTTGAAGTTTTGGGTAGCGCTTCCTGAATTGGAAAGTGGCAAGTGTGGAATTGGATTTTTGTGCTCTAAGTAGAAAGCCCTAGCTACATATTTTCTTCATCATTACACTATATAGTCCATTTGATATGCACTTCAATGAATACTTTATTAGGTTTATATATTGTTAATTTTGAGTCACTAATTCCTTCTTTTTATCTCTCCTAAACCCTCTTTCGTCGATAAATTTATCAAGAAAAAAAAAGATATATAACAAATTAACAATTTACCCTTTAAATATCTTTTTTCTTATTCCTCATTTTCTCTAAAATAGAATTTCACCATTTTTCATTCCTCATTTTCACTTCAAGGAGAATAATATTATCATACCAAAAATGAAGGGATAATATTATCCATTCTTCGACTGAAGAAGGAATGAAAGTGAATCTCTCTTTTGTGTGGAAATGAAGAAAAAGAAAATAAATACTTAAAAGAATTTTTTTTATTCTTTATTTTTTTATATGATAAATTTATCAACTAGAGACAAGACACGATAATTTGTTTATAATGCTTCTATGACGTGACTCCAATTTAGTTGCTTTTGTTATGAGACTAGATACGACCATCGTGCGATGCACGATAATAGTCATAGTTAAAATAAAAAAAAGTACTAAATATAATACATAACTAAGTTTGAAATGTTTAATTTTATACAATATTTATAGTTGTACTACAAAAAATAGAGTAGTACACTAACAAAATAAAAACTTTAATATTTCATAAGATTAATTTTTAAAAACGAACATTTATGAATTGGCAGAATAATCACAATTAATATTTTTGAAAAAGTCATAGCCTTTTCTATATATAGCTAATCTTTAAGTAAATAATACATGAACTCATATATATAATATAATATTGAACTAACTTCAATTAATACTACATATACTTATAAATTTTTTAGAGCAAACATATATATATATATATATATATATATATTTAATTTTAAATAGTAAGTGTTAAATCTTTTTATAAATTTATTTATCCTTATATTCATAAAAAACATTATACACATTATTGTTGATAATGATAATTAATTATATTGTAAGTGGATAAAGAGACTAATTTTTGTGGACGTCCTAAAATAATAATAAAAAAATGACTATTTTTGTAAACGAATGGAATATTATTTATTTTTTAAACAAAATATTAAACTAAAATTTCAATCTCCCTTTCTTATAACCTTAACAATTTTATTTTGAGCTCCATTGTGGTTTCTATATATCCATTTTTTTGACTCATCACTTGAGATCTTAACTAATGTTTTTAAAATGTTATTTTTTTTATATACACAAATATATATTATCGCAACACATAATATGTAATCATTAATTTTTCATTTATTTATGAATAATAAAAGTGACAAGTTATTAAATTTACCAAATATAACATGTAATAAAATACTAATACTAATATTATTAAAAGAGAGTTAGAGAATATTATTGTAAGCTAAAGTCGTGGGTGGTTGCTTTAAATATTGTTGGAAGTTTTTTAACTACTAATTTTAATTTACCCTTTAATTGAATTTATTTACAAAATTGCCATTCAAATCAATTTGAAAATGAAAACTCTCTTTTTAATATAGCATAGATGTTGCGCGTAGGAATGTCAATTAAGACAACCTGCTAGCTTCAAATTAATCTAATCTGATTTTTTTTTTTTTTTTTGAAATTATCTAATCTGAATTCTTAAGCTCGAACAATTTACAATTATTGGAATCTATAAAAAGCAATTATATGTGATTGAAAAATTAATTGAGTTGGTTTTTCGGTGTTTTTAATTATATGTTCGTGAATTAGATGTTTTAAAGCAATTATGACAAAATTATTAAGTATATTACACACAAAAAAATATTTATTAAGGCCAATATATAGAGCTTTGTGTGACATTCTTAGCTGCATGTATATATAAAATGATTTTGTTTTTATATATTTTAAACTATTTACTCCATATTGTGTTCTAGCTAGTACACGGGTAGTTGTAATATAAGGAAGCAATGTCGTATCCAGCAAGGATTAGTGGTTAAACTCTAGTGAATATCCTAATTCATTGAGTTAAGGCTATTTAGACTAAGTGCTAAAGTGAGTGGTTTGGTTATCTAATTGATTACTTAGCAATTTCAAAGACAATTAAAACAAACATGCAATGTGGATTAATTAAGTGATAAAGATGATTTAGGAGCTAGACGTCAATGGATTAGCAATAAATTTCAAACTAAATCAATATTAATCTTAACATGGCCTACTAATCTAGGACGATCTCCCCACTAGTTTTAGCTCCCTTCCGGACGACTAAAACAATATACTCCCTCCGTCCCGGCCAAGACGCTACATTTGCTTTTCGGCACGAAATTTAAGGAATTGTAGATTAATGTTTTAAGTGTGTAATAATAAAGTAATAAAGTAGGAGAGAGAAAGTAATAAAGTGATAAAGTAAGAAAGAGAAGGTAATAAAGTGATAAAGTAGGAGAGAGAATGTAATAAAGAAATACTTAATTAGTGTTAATTAAGTATTTAAAATTCCTTATTTTTGCCAAATATAGAAATGTAGCATCTTCGTTGGGACGGCCCAAAAAGGAATATGTAGCATCTTGGGCGGGACGGAGGGAGTATTACGGGTTATAATTGTCGTCCCCGATCAAAATCTAATATATAACTCCCAAGAGCACAAAAGATCAATAAGCCCTCACCTAACTCTCAACCTCCCAATTTATTGAGATGATATGTTTCAAACTCCTAATCTGTTGTAATTATCATCTCCCGATTCAAATCACAAATTAGAAAGCACAAAAGGTGGACAACCATTCATTCAAGAGATAAGTCTAGGGTTTGAAAAGATGGTAAGCACAATCAAGATATGTATATCAAGTGAAGAAATCCATACATAATCCATCTAGTCTAATCCCAAAATCAAATGGGGGGTTTAGCCTAGCTAACATGTTTACAAATAAATTACCTAAATAAAAGAGATACATAACCAAAAGAGAGAGGTAGAAATTAAATAACAAATCATATTCAATGATGCTTTCTTCAATCTTCTTCATTCTCTCCTATTCAGTGTTCTTCAAATGGTAGTTAGGAGTATTAATGGAGGCTAGGGTTTGTATTTGGAGAATTGCCGGTGAATTGAATGTGTTTAGGTGATGAATTATGTGTAAAATGAAGGTGAAAAGGGGGTTTTAAGCTGAAATTTGCTTCTCGGACCCACAAAAGGAGAAAATCCATGTTTTGCCCGTGGTCACAACAATGCCTGTGGCATGGACCATGGCTGAAGAGGGCAGGAGCCCGTGGCCACGGCCCGGCCGTAGGGCCATTATGAATTGGTGGTGCATGAGCCGATGGCAAGTCTTTCTTTCTACGACTGGCTACCGCTGGGGCACTGCGCAACTGGTTTGCTCGGCTCCGTTATCCCTCATCCGAGCTCTGATTCGATCTCTGTTTGCGCTCACAGATTTTTCTCGAGATGTACTTCAACCTCATCCTTTCACAATTCTCCAATTTATCAAAGCATCAAATCTCAACAAAACACAAAATTGGGACACAAACAAGCATTCACAAGCACAACATGAAGAGAAATTACAACAAATCATACGTAAATGAGGTATGAAGCCCATGTTTGTCAGCCAGTTAAATGAAAAAGAATAAGGGTTTTCTTATTATAATATTATATATACTATATACGCATGAACAGTTATTCAACATACTTTTAATAAAGTAAATCAAATAAAATTTGAGATGAAATCGCAATTCGCATAATAGGAAGTTGGCGTCACATAGAAGAATTTGTGTTGTAGAAAAATAATCAAACACCACGTGGCATGCATACGCTAGTGCCTAATTATAGCTAGCTATTTGGTGGTGAGCGCATATTTCCATTTAAGGAACAACTTGTAAAATAACAATCAATTTCATAGGATTATTAGATTCTCTTGATCCATTTAAAACAAATAAAACGAGGCCATATATATACAATTCATATATTTTCCACTATATGAGACAAGATAATGAAAACTATGAGGAATCTCTTTGGTTGAAATAACATGTCATAAAAGTCATCAATTTTCTTTCCATTGATGTGATCGAAATTCTTCAATATCTTCCACACTTGCTAGTTCTTAGTTTTTGTAATCACATTTGTCTATTTTTCTTAACAAAGTTTGTTCGATGTATTCCTTATTGAAAATTTTGGGGCTTTATAAATGGGAAAGGATAAATAATTAATTAATGGTGTTATAATTGCAATTAATATTTTAATGTGTGAAATTTATAAATTTGATAAATATATCGCGTGTGATAAAAACGTTTTTAGGCGATCCCCTTTATTACATCTCCTCCAAAAAGCTCAATTTATGAGTAATGCTTAAAAGCCCAATAGTTAATCTACGGCTTAAAACTAACAGTAAAATATCTATAAATTATCTTAAATGAGATTACAGGTTAAAGAGAAGCTCAGGTTTGAAATTCTTGGATCTAAAAACAGCCTCAAATCTGGACTCGTCAGAGTTGATAAGTTATGCGAATCAAAATATGCTATACATAGAGATATATGTTCAACTATTTTTAAGAAATAGAAATTTCATTCGCTCTACCTTTTCTCTACTTTCTCGATCTCTACAATTCATATTACATTCTTAGCTCGATTTCTCTTAATTCTTTTACAATTTACTGTTGAAATTAAAACTGGATTAAACACATGTTATGTCTGTAATTAACCCTAAAGTAAAGTGGCATGATGAAATAAAAATTAGTTGAGCGAAATCGGATACCTGAAATTCTAAAAAGAAAAAGAAGAAAAGTACTCAGTGAGATATTTGAGATGCTCTTGCACAATATATATATATATATATATATATCTAGAATTTACAGAATTTGTGGTAGCTAAAAGGGTTTATTCTTATTCAGATTTGCACTTAATCGTATATGATGTTTTTGTAGAATTAATAAGCTAGTTGTGATAAGTATGTGCGTGTCACAAATTAAAATATGATTAAGCCCATTTTTTGATTGACATATATATAGTAGAGATTTTAGTTAATTTCACTTAATTATTATCTTATCATTTTAGCGTTTTCTTAAGAATATCTCACCGCAAAGATATTGACAATGTAATATTTAATTTATTGAAAAATTATCATTTGTGCCGAATAAATTTTTTCTAATGCTTGATATTTGATATGGACCGCTAGATCTCCATCCTGGCAAGCTGACTTTAAAACTTTTAACTTTATCCCCTAGTTGGCTTCTAGATATCGCTCATCAAGATTTAATAAGCTCCATTTTTGCCTTCAAAAAAACTTCTAATTTTACGGGACAAATATCAAGTTTCATAAGAACGAAAAATTATATATATATATATATATATATATATATATATATATATATATATATATATATATATT
The DNA here is from genome assembly GCF_028751815.1 of Salvia miltiorrhiza. Lineage (NCBI taxonomy): Eukaryota > Viridiplantae > Streptophyta > Magnoliopsida > Lamiales > Lamiaceae > Salvia > Salvia miltiorrhiza. Next base: position 33,345,088 of record NC_080387.1, read on the forward strand.
GATAAATTAAGTATCGTGTTGTTAATATCTCTTCAACGAGATATTTTTCATAAAATGTTAAAATAACGAGACAATAATTAATCACTTTTTTTTTTCTTTAATTTTACCCCCCTCATGTGACGTGGTTGCCGTCGTATCGAGCAAACAAGATTTTGACTGGGAGAATTATCCATGACAAAAAGTTGAAATACAAATCAAATTACTTGATGATTATTTGTAATTAATAAATTAAACATGCATGGTTTGGATTTGGTCCATCGCAAATTAATTGTGGAATAAAAATGAGCGTATGAGGGAATAACTGGGGACGTGAGCCTATATGTAAGAGGATCACATGCATTTTAGCAATTATTACATGTCTTTTAAATCGTACTAAGTAGTACGCACGACATTTTTTAGTGACAATAGTTACATTGGCAATTGCAAAATTTCTTCTTTTATGATACAACAACGTTTGACGTGTCGATTTTTCTAAGGCGGCCTATCAACCTATATATCAAGTACAATCTGCATGCAACCAATAACTTGTGTACTTCTCCTTTTTCGGTATATTTACGATTTCTCCTTCGTATATATGAGTGTGATTTTTTTTTTTTGGTTCTTTCATGATAAGTGTGAAGTTTTTATTTAGATTATATATTTTTATATATTCTTATACTTTCATTTACATAAAAAAAAATCATCAACAATTTAACTTTAGTTTGTGACCTTCTATCCACACCATGTACACTCATTAATCATTATTAATGAAGGGAGTATTTGATACTATACAATTTTCTTGTTTTTAGTTTGCTCGTTTTACTTTCTCGTTCTAGATTAAGTGTTTTTAACTATTAAAAATGTATATTAAAAACTAAAATAATATATATTTTATATACCTTGAATAATGAAGGGTCTAAGGTTCTATAAAACGCGAGGTCATATATATAACCTTCCGAAATGGAAGAAAACAGATGAAATGTCGGAACGAATGTTCCAACAATCCATAAGCAGTACCATCCAAAAAAATGGGTTCGAAAGAATAATGCTACTTGTCTATTCTAAAAGCTAGCATGTCAAGCACATGGTACTTTGATAGTTGTTGATCTCATCACATGACTGAAACACGAGATTTTCTTGATGACTATCAATCCATAGATGGAGGGTATGTTACTTATGGAGGGTGAACAAAAGAAATGATAGTAGGTAAAGAAATTGATCTCAATGTTTCATGGTTTCCTAGATTGAAAAATGTCTTCCACATCGAATGATTTAAGGCGAATCTTGTGAGCATAAGGCAACTATACGACGGTGAACTTCAAGTCAAGTTTAATAAAAAGTTGTTTGAAGTTTTTGATAAACTTGGTAATCGTGTTTTGACTGACTACTCGTAAGTTGATCAGTTGGACTGATAACTGATGCGCTTAATGTGGCGGTTGCTTTAGCTCATTTTCACAAAATCTTTTGAAGTTATCTTTTCAGCTTAAGTATGCTGAAAATTTATTTTTAATGGTTGTGATGATTGTGATGTGTGAGGTCAATTTGCAATGCATATAAATAAAGTAGTACCAAAATAATAATATTGTAAGTAAGTACACAATCAGTTGATTAGTCAATTTTGTTAGACTGGTCCAAAGGTTACACACCTGTGACCGTTAAAGCAATTTCCTCAATTGCACCTGAATTCAATTCTACAGTTATCATACTACAAACTTGTAGCTTACTTGTTGATTTCCTTCTAACAATAACAGCTAACTTTTATACAAGGTGAATGGTTTTCAAAGGGTTACCAACTAATGAGCACATTATTACAATAAGAACAATGAGTTTGGAAGTGTCCTGAAATCTAGTCTTAAGAATTAAAATACAAAGAATGATTGCTTAGAACTAATGAAAAATGTTTGTATGTTAATACGTGGAAGAACTTATCTTGTATTTCCAGAATCAAGCTTAATTGTAAACACTTAGTGATTCCCTTCTTCAAAATACGCCGAGTTCTTGAGAATAAAATTGAATGCTTGATTGCTTAGAGATTTCAAATTCGTAGTGTTTTCAGTGTTTTTCCTTTGGGATACCATGAGGTATCCATACATTGAAGCTTTGAGCAGATCCGGTTGGAAAGAGTGCTTCAAATCCTCGATGGTTGGGGTTCAAATTTTTCCCGTTGGACCCAAAGATCGGTTGTGTTAGATTTATGCAGGTATATACTATGTAGTCGTTGACATTCTACAAAATCCTCGTACTCTATCTGTCCTTTCTCCTATTTAATTAAAAAGGGGATCTTCCTTAAATACCAAATTTGTGACATTAAATGTATGGTTTTGTCTGGTACGCTACAAAGGTTGACTTCGTTTTTGTATCTCTAACTTTAGGGCTACGTGGCATAAGTGAATCTGAATACGTGTAAACGTTTGTGCCCTCAGTTAGTTTCCGCAAGTTGATAGATCATCAACTAATCTTCTTGTACTTAGTAGTAAAATTTTCGAATACTGGAGACCAAACTTCAATGACAATCTTTCGAAAATGTTGAATAACAGATGAAAACATGGGAAAATATGGCTAAAATGCTAATATTTCGAAAATAGCTTATTTGTTTCGATTTTAACCGAAACCGAACTAAAATTGATAATCGGTTTCGGTTCAGTTCCATCCTCTAAATTGGTCCTAGTCGGTTCCCATTTTCTAGAAATTTTGATTCTCGATTTGGGCGATTCGGTTTGATTCGGGTGGTTCGAACCGAATGCACACCCCTAGAGAAAATAGTATACCATGCTTTGATTTTTATATAGTAATTTACAAATTTGATGATTGTAATTACAATTTCAAAATTATAAGAATAAGAAAAAAAAATACTAATAGAAGTTCACGATAAGTTCTCAAAAATAATGATCACAATTTTAAAGATATAAGAATAAAGAAAATAGAAAAAAGATACTAATAGAAGTTCATGATAAGTATTCACAAATAGTATATGATCGATTCTCTATATATTACAACACGATTTTAGAAAAATAATACTAGTAATAAAATGTTCGAGCAAAGGGGTGAAATTGTAATATCATAGAGCAGAAGATGGACTTTAAAAGAGCCCATTATTAGTTATTACTACTACATTGATTGGGAAGGTTTAGTAATCACATATGGCCCAATTTCCGAAAATTTTAAAGCCCATTACTTCAGTCTTCCCTTCTATTTGTCCAACAATCTTTTTTTCTCTTTTATATGTTAGTCTATATGCATTATCATTTTCTACGAATTATAATAACTATTCCCTTGTTTTTTATTAAGTGTTCTATTTTAATATTATATTTATTTGTAAATAAGTTTTCTATTTCAAAATTTAAGAGTATAATCCTAACATTCTTTCTATTTCATTCTTATTTAATATTGTTTAGAATATAGTAATTATTGTACATATGTATTTATCATGATAATTAATAAGATTATAAATACAAAATTTATTTTATTAGTATGTGTAATTTAATGGTCGATGACACTTAATAAAAAAACGGATGGAGTTCTCAATGTTTGTACCAACAAAAGTAATGGCAAATAATAAGTTCCCCGATAAGTATGGTTTTTATATGAGTAGATTTCTCAATTTTTGTTTGTCTATGAAAATTGAGAAAATTAGATACAAGTGTACAATCACATAGAGCGGCCCACATCGAGACACATCAAGGTACAAGAGTTGTGTCGATCAGATTGGATAATTCTGCATGAATAAAAAAAATGAAAAAGCACCGAAAATGGCACATACAGAATATTCTTAGACATTAGAATAATTCTAGAATTAAGATCTGAGTATTCGAATAAATATGAAAAGGATATACTTTGATCCAAACCCAATTAAAAAAATTGACTGGGAAAGAGTGTAAAAGGGTTACAAGTAAACGTTGATAAACGATAAGTAATGTTGCTTGGATAAATCAGTTTGGAAATATTGTACGTCGCCGATAGTATTATTTTATTCATGATAATTGAACTAATTTCGTTTCTCAATTGAAATTTCACAATTCAAAGAAAATTCATGTGCGTATGGTACGAGTTCAACTCTAACTAGCACATTCTACTGTTTCTAGATTGAGTCTTTTCACAATATTTTTTTAGTATCATTTCATTTGTCATGTTTATGTAGCTTGCCATCTAATATATATTACATATATAAATTTGAGATATTTCTTGAATAAATTTTAAGATCGCAATCGTGAATTTTACTCTAAAATATAAATATATATATATATATATATATAAGTAAATAAATGGTATGCTATTATATATAATTTCTTTGTTTGACTTAATTCTGTTATTTCCTAGACATACTACAAAAAGTAAAGTAATTAATTATAAGAATAATCCTATTCAAAATAATTAAGTAACAATTTCGAAGAATGAAATAATCAATCCTTATAATAAAAAGTAACAAAAATAACTCAAGATACTAATAAACCCAAATTATAAACAAAAATCAAATATTAAAGCTACATATAGCTCCCAAATTTGAATTATCAACCGTAGTTAATAGGTGCAAACTAAAAACATATAAAAATGAAAATATTGTGTAGCTTGTAATTTCGCATTTAATATAATTTTGAAATATGGAGAATATGATTGGCCTTTGGTCCCTCGAGAATTTAGAGTTTCACGTGATGATTAAATATGAAACAGAAGAGATAAATAAAGGAAGAGTTAATTAGAAAGCCAACTATGTATTGGCAAAAGCTTTTGTCGTCTACTTTCAACATGTCGGAAAATGCCAGATTGGCTAATCTTATTTATTTCTCTAATCATTTCTGCTACCCGAATTTCCTATAAAATCCTTCATTTTACACACAAATAATGAAATAAATATTGCCAATCAAACAATTATTAAAGACACAATCATCCGAGGAGAAATTTTAATAAAACAATTGAGAAACTTGAAATGAAGAAGAAAAACAAAGAATCTAAAAAAATGAAAAGAAATTGAAAATCTAAAAATAAAATATGACTTAATTTTCAAAATAATGGTAACAAAAAGTTGCCAAGAAGCCTTTCATGGAGCCGAGAAGTCGAGGCTGCAGCGCATTCTCGTGTTTTTCTTCTTATTTTTCAATTATTAAAGACACAAATCATCCGAGGATGCCCTCCAGTAATCATTTTAAATTCTTTAAACCAATTCTTTACGTATTTAATTGATTCTTGACTAATATTAATACTACAATAATACAAGTTGAGAGAGAGAGAGAGAGAGAGAGAGGGAGGGAGAGTAATTTACAAATGAGTATTTGGGCTCCCACCATTCCTTTGAAGCTGAGTTTCAACCCACATTTCTCCTCAAATCTCAGAAGCCATAGATGATAGAATAGAACTCCTCCAAGAATCAAACTGCATATTAAAACTGCAATCATACGCAAAAACAAACCTTTTTTTTTTCTTTTTTTGCAAGCCGACGGCATTTTCAGATGCTTAAAGTGGAATCTATTGTCGGAGCAATCTGCATTTTCAGACGACTCAAAAGTTCTGGAAAAAAAAAGAAGCTAATAACTGAGAAGAATCTGTGAAAATCAAGTCTCCTGCAAAAATATCTGTACGGTATGCCAAGAGCAGAGAATCTCATTCTTGAATCATCTCTACTTTTAAACATTCATTTTCAGTTAAAGATTCATTTTTTTTCCTTTTTGGGATTTGTGGGCAGCAATGGTTTTCAAGAAAATGTTAGTTTTGATGATGGGCTGTTTGGGGATGTCGAAGCAGCCCACGCTGCCTGCTCCTCCAGCTGCAACTGGTGAATCTTCATCCATTGATGTCCAAATTTGTGGATCAAAAAGAATCAGGCTCAGTGATGGCAGATTCTTGGCTTACACAGAGAGAGGAGTCCCCAAGAATAAGTCCAATTACAGAGTTATTGTTGTTCATGGATTTGGAAGCTCTAAAGAGATGAATTTCATGGCCTCCCAGGTGGATAATTTATCCCCTTTTATTGAATTTTTTTTTATCTTGTCTATGTGAAATTAGGGTTTGATGGATTTAGGGTAGTTGCTCTAGTTGTGAATGGACTTTGCTTTCATGTGTATGTTCAAATGTTCAATAATAGTTTGTGATTGTTGGAGGTCTTGCTTGCATTTGCTGTGAAGATTGAATCTTGGTTTCTTGATTTTTTGATTCAGTTGTGGTGGAATTAGTTTTTAGTGTTATTCATTGAGAAATTATATTAGGGGTTGCTGATGTGACTTTAGCCTCTAGGAGTTTCTTGAGGGGTTGAAGATATGTCTTCTGTTGTTCGACCGGGCTGGATATGGCGAAAGTGATCCCAATCCGAAGAGATCATTGAAGAGTGAAGCATCCGACATTGAAGAACTAGCTGATAAGCTGCAGCTGGGATCAAAGTTCTTCGTGCTTGGGGTGTCGTTGGGGTGCTACCCCGTCTGGGGTTGCCTGAGACGAACACCAAACAGGTAGTGTAGATGTAGCTGCTCCGTTTGATCCAATTAGGCCATACATTTTGTCATCTTTTGATTAATTTGTTACTGTTGTTGTTTTGTTACTTTGTGATGTATTAGGCTAGCAGGTGTTGCATTAGTAGTTCCTTACATAAACTATAAATGGCCATCTCTTCCTAATGACCTAACGAGGGATGACTATCGCAAGGGCCTCTCCCGGTGGGCTGTCTTCGTTGCAAGCCACGCTCCAAGATTGCTGTATTGGTGGCTGACACAGAAATTGTTCCCTTCATCGACTGTTCTTGATAGGAACCCTGCATTCTTCAGTCGAAAGGACTTGGAAGTGTTGAAGATCACACCGGGCTACCAATTGCTAAGCCAGGTAAATATAGTGATTCATACAACTTGGCATCATCTATAAACTATCTAGATCATGATGTGTGGCAATGCAGAACAAGATAAGGGACAAGACCGTGTTTGACTCCCTACGTCGTGACTTTGTGGTTGCCTTTGGCAAGTGGGACTTTGATCCGTTGGAGCTTTGCAACCCCTACCCTCAGACAGAAAGCACGGTGCATATATGGCAAGGGCACGAAGACAAGGTTGTGCCGTTCCAGCTGCAGAGGTACGTCTCTGGGAAACTGCCTTGGATTCGGTATCATGAAGTCTCGGATGGAGGGCATTTGCTAGTTTATGATTCTGATGTGTGTGAAGCCATCTTGAGGTCTCTTTTGCTTGGAGAAGATCCTCAAATATACAGACCTCAATGCTAGTTTGGTTGGATTTTTTCTTTTTCCCATTCTTGTTCATCACAAAAGTGTTGTGATGATCTTGTAAAGTAGATTGGAGTATTGGTATTTTATTTGTTTTAAGAAACTTTTGGTTGTCAATGGAGTTGCAGTTGTTGGTTTTGTGGATAAAATAGTTTTAGTAGTATTAGGGTCCTTTCTGAATTATAAATAGTTTTTTTTTTTTTTTTTGAGAAATTGTTCTATAGTACTTGTGCCCAAGAGAAACATGATTTTTTAGGTGGGATTCGGGGTATATATTTGCAATTTAATCAAAACTTTTAAGTTTCAAATCCACATTAAAAATCATACTCTGTCTGGTAAATAAAGCAAAACGCAAATTCTTACTCTTCAATAGAATTTCCTATTCAATAACTCGATCTCAAAATATTTCATAAACTAAAAATTTATATATAAATCATAATAATTCCAAAATGTACGTGTATTTGTATTTTGCTAAACCTTAAAAGGTGATGTGCAAGTAGTATTTGGGCCTACGCTTTCTTATCAACCCACACAGTAGTGCATGATTTCGGACCAGAGCCCATTTTGAATTAGCAGAACCTTTTCTTATACTTATATTATATTTTTTGAAGGTAGCATAACCAAAAATTTTAAATTACAATTGCTTTACTTTTTAGTTTACGGATTATTGCTTGTAAGTTTTTAAGTAATAGTACTCTTCTATAATTCATAATTATTTAGGTTTTCTATCGTCCAATTAATACGTGTATATATTTATATAATATTGCACCTTGTAACTTGATAATAAAGGTACATGAAATAAAAATAAAATCCCATTTGTTGCAAAACATACAACAATTAGATCTCGTAGAAAGATATTTGCCGTATGATAAAAGATCACACCATCTAGGGGTGACGAACGGGTCGGGTACGGGATAACCGTATCCAAAATTCGGGTACCCGTATCTAATATTTAACATTTATGTACTCGTATCTGAATTCGAACGGTATTCGGTTACCAGTTAAACCGGACGGTTATATGGGTCGGTTAAACGGGTAACTGAAATACCGTTAAAAAAATTTAGCTATGTTAGAGGATAGCCATTTAATAGAACTTATTTAATCAATTCACCTTCACGATTTCTCGTGTGATGATGTCATGAACAAGTTAATGATTTTATTGAATTGAGTTAATACTTTAATAGGGTTTAATAGTTTATTATTGACCGTTCTATTATATTTGATTATTTATAAGTTTATTTAATTATTAATTTTTGAATTGATACATTTCCTTTCACGTAAAATTGTAATTATATTATAAATATCAAATTATATATATTTATATTAATAAAATTATATTTTATAATTTTAAAAATAATTAAAACGGTTAATCGGGTATACCCGATAACCGAAAAATCTCAATACTCATACTCATAACCGTACCATTTAGTTAAATATCGGGTATCGGTTATTCGATAACCGATAAATTTCGATTCGGTTCGGATATAACTAATACCCAATATCCAGATAAGCAGCCCTGACGCATCCATTGAATTATTATATTACTATGGTCAATATACTCAAAAAAGTCCAATCATTTATGTTTTTTAAGCCGAAAAGACCACTTTTAATGTTTTACTTTAGGGTGATTCTATTCCTAGCCCTCATTTTACTCAATACAGCCTCCCATTTAAAATAATAATAATAAATAATTATAAATTTACTAATTTACCCTATAGTCTATAACCCCCAAATTAAATACTCCCTCCGTCCCGCCCAAGATGCTACATATTCCTTTTCGGGCCGTCCCAAACGAAGATGCTACATTTATATATTTGACAAAAATAAGGAATTTTAAACACTTAATTAACACTAATTAAGTAGTATTTCTTTATTACCTTCTCTCTCCTACTTTATCACTTTATTATTACACACTTAAAATATTAATTTACAACTCCTTAAATCTTGTGCCAAAAAGCAAATGTAGCGTCTTGACCGGGACGGAGCGAGTACTTTATTCATAGCCTCCAAATTAAATACCCTATAATAAGCATTATCAACATGCGAAACTTGAATCTGATCAGTTGCTTATTGATTGACAAAGCAGAACAACGACATTGGTCAAGTTGCTTATTCCGAATTCTAATCTCAATTCTGGAATTGTTTACATCGTTAATTTTAGTAATTGATGTTTCTTTGATCTAACACAGCCATTTTTGCAGCAAATTGCCGCCAAAAGAGTAAAGAGCATGTGGTGTATATGTTTATTGTGTTGAACTCCACAAATTTGTGAATACTTATGTTGTTGAATAATAGTTTACTTATTCTATCGAACCTCTATTTGTAGATTTATTTTCAAGATTTATATTGTGATGTTAATCAAGTTTCGTTAATGTCTATCGAAACACATTTTAGATGCATATATTGGATTTTTATATATGTAGTAGAACTAACCCACACCCCAATCTTTGAGCAGGTGAATAATACTTCACCATTAATGTTTCTTCTAAATTTCACATTTGCCGCAAATTTATTGTTATTGTGTGTGTTTCTTGGTTGAAAATGGAATAAGCCATTATTATAAAACTTAGTCACATACAGAGCGGTGCTATCCACCTTAATAATTCTTCTAAATTTCACATTTGTTGCATCTTCTTATTATTGTGTGTGTTTCTAAGTTGATAATACAAGAAGTCACTATTAAAACTTAGCCAGATACAGAGTGAGTGTCATCCTAATCTGTGAATATTTGGGTAAGAAAGATTGGGCTCTCGTTATAAATTTCAAAACCCTTTTTTGGGGCTATATTGTTGGGTCCCGGAGGGTTGACTGAACCGGTGTATGGGGGGGAGAATACACCTGAAGGCTATTTTTTGCGGTGTAAAACAAACTAACCAAATTTCAGTTAGAAAGATGGTCAAAGACTGATACTGAAGTGACTTCAGTAATTTAACATCAGTCGAGCACTAAGCTTAACTGATATCCACGTAAGGCTCCAGTCTAGAGTTTGTAAAGCAGAGTAGAGTTATTGATCTCACTGACTATCAGTAGATTGATCAGTTAGACTAATAACTCAGCAGTGGAAATTTAAACTTAACGCCAATAGCCTTTTGAAAAGGTTTGTCACTTGTAAAATCCTGAGTTACACTTTTTGGTTAATCCAGTTCAGTTGAAAATAGATTTAGTGCAGATAAGGAAAAACTGAAAGCAAATTATAAAGAACGCAAGGATTTTTACGATGTTCGGACACAACGTTCCTAATCCACGACCAGATGATTAGTCTGAGAAACACTCTGGGCTAATGCTTAAAGATGCACATCAAACCTACCAACACTCTGGGTTGGATTTCTCGCTCGCTCTTAGCACACTAAGACACACTCGTGCCCTTGTAGCGCTTCGCTAAGATCTCTGGAGTCAGAACCCTGGTCTGAACTCCTCTCTACTCAAACACTCTTTTCGCTCAATTAAAAAGGGGTTCGAACTCTTCCAACTAAGACTGCTGAGAACAGGCTCTCAAGTAATCTATTTTAGGCTGAAGATAAAACAAGGGTCGCCTACATTTCTAAGAGAGTTTATATAATCAGCTAGACTGATTTTACAATATTTGAGTACTCTTTTCTTCGATTCAAGGTTTTGTCTAAGTAAATGTTGGCTTGTGATTTTGACAGAGCTTCAGCGTATATCTTGAATCGATGAAGATTGCTGGCGTTCCTCAAGCTCTATTTATAGGCGAAGTCTTGAATAGATCCGTTGTAGAGATAGTCTTCAGGATTTCTGCCGTTGTGAGACAATGTCACTTCTTAGGCTGAGGTGGCGATCTTCAAATACTCCTTATAGCAAAGGTTTGAATCGTCTTGACCTTGGAGTATGGTGTTTCTGCATTTTTACACGCAAATAGGAATTATGGTACTTGCAAGGGCAATCTTAAAATCTTCGCCATTTAATGCACTTGTCCTTGAGCATTTAATGCGGCGTGTCTAATACTCTTTACTTCAGTTTAATGTAGAACGTCGACTAGTACTTGATTAGAACTTCAGTTCAACCATGACATGAATTGTATGAGTATCTCCGACTGGTGACTGATGATTTTCAGTCAGGATGCGTTCTTTGGTAGTCTAGTTCAATACACTTCAGTTGTGCTGCCTTCAGTCTTCAGTTTTTCAATCAACTGGTCTTCAGACAACAGTCCTAGTCTAAGTAGATGAACTATAACACTTGAGTTCAGAGAAAAGACCGAAGTAAGAAGATAAAACTAGGTGTTTTGGTATCATCAAAACTAGGGCAAGGATATTTCATAAGTTTCCCAACATATACATTATAGAGTATTTTATTTGTAGGATAAATTTATAAATTCATAATTATTTATTATTATTTTTTAAAATAGAGGACTATACTGAGTAAAATGGGGGTTATGAATAGAATTACCCATTTATAAACACTTAACTGGTTCCTAAATGGGCTTAGTTCATTTTTAACGAATAATGAAAATTCATTTTCGAAAATAAATACAGCAATATATTTGAATCAGTCCACTAGTATCTAATGAGGCTTTCACAATAAGAAATCGGAACTAAAAATTATATTTTTGGCCCAAAAAGCATGTAACTCTAAATTGACGATATCGTCGACATGAAGTATCACTCTTCACATTCCTTTTTTTCAATTGGATAAACAAATAATTTAAAGAATATGATGTAATCCAATTTTAAAATTTTGACTTCAGATATTGACATATTCACATACTCAAATCTTACTCCAAAATCGAATCCAATCCAGCAAGAATTAGTTATTGTACTTAAAATTATTAGTTCTTATACCGAAAATATATTAGTAACACTAAAAGAGATTTATATAAAAACACTGAAAGAGATTTACCACAAATTCAATTTTGAGTAAATTACAAATGAGTAATGCTATTTGACCATAATATGGGTGACCATAATAGCTTTAAACTCAATATATTTAAATATTTTGTTTAAAATAAAAAAACAATGTTTCTAGTTTTATTATTTAGTACACATTGTAATTTATTTTGCATTTTTTTAAAATTTTTATATATATTTTAAAAAATATATAAATTATAAAAAAATAAAAAAAAAATTAGTTACAGTGTGTAAAAAATAAAACTAATCAGATGATATTTTTATTTTAAACATAAAAAATTAAATACATACATTTTATAAATTTTTTGGGGGTTATTGGCACCTAAACACACTAACTTTGGGTTCATTTTGATTTTTTCCACAAACTTTGAAAGTTGTCAAAAAATACACAAACTTTGATTCATTTTGGTTTTTCCCACGAACTTTGAGAATTGTCAAAAAATACACAAACTTTGGCTCATTTTGTTTTTTCTGCAAAATATATTGTTATAAAAAATTATTCAAATAATTCTTTTATAATTTACTAGCTAGCTTAATTAATTTAATTAATGATATATGACAATTAGTTATGTTGACATGATTTTTTTAAAAATTTTAAAATATATTTCGTAATCAAAACAACGTCGTTTTGAAAAAAAATTAAAATAAAAAAATTATTTAGATCATTTTTTATAACAATATATTTTGTGGAAAAAAATAAAATGAGCTAAAGTTTGTGTATTTTTTAATAATTTCTAAAGTTTGTGAGAAAAAACAAAATGAGTTACAACTCGTGTATTTTTTGACAACTTTCAAAATTCGTGGAAAAAAAATTAAAATATGACCAAATTTGATGTATTTAAACGCCAATAACCCTTTTATTTGCCATATTATGGCTAATCATAATATGGCCAAACGGCTTTTCCCATTACAAATAGCTTACCGCTTTATCTATGATTAGTAATTGGATTTTGTTATCGGTAATGTCTTTACATGTGACACTTTTCTAAATAGAAAGTAACGTTTTTAGTGATAAAAGTTAACCTGTTGGACAGTGTTACACATTTTTTATGTATGTATATTAATTACTCCATCCGTCCCATTATTTATGGCACATTTCTTTTGGCCACAAAAATTAAGTAAAATTATAGTGTAAAAATGTGTGGATCCATATATTTTGTTTTGTAGTGTAAAATTATTGCCTAAAAAGGAAATGAGCCATTTATATTAGAACACCCCTAAAATACATGTCATTAATAATGAGACAGAGGGAATGGATTTCATTTTGTATTAGTATTTCTCGAAGATTCAGTCGTGTTTCCACTTTGAGTACTATTTTTTTTAATTAAATGTATAATAGCTTTTAATTCATTCACTATGTGCCGTAATTAATTTATGAGGCACTCTCATGTGCAACCGGTTGCACCGTGTAACTGGTTTATGAATGACACTACTTCAATATACAAATGACATTTGAAGATCTTTAAGTGTCATTTGTATGTTGAAGTAATGTCATTCGAAAATGTTTAAGTATCATTTCCCGAATAAAGTAGTGTCATTCTGGCAACCAGTTACACGGTGAAATCGATTACACAGGAATATTTGTGTTAATTTTATTTGGAGAAAAAACATCTTGCTATTTGAGTTGCATTTCGCTGTCGTAATTATGAATTGGTTGTAAAATTGCAACATCTCAAACGATTTTTCCCCCCTTTGTAGAGGAAGTTTTACCAAGCAATATTTTCGTAAAAAAATACTCTCTCCATCCCTGAAATAAGTTCTTCTTTTTCCTTTTTGAGACGTCCCCCAAATAAGTTCCTCTTTCTTTCTTTCGATTTTCGGACAACTACCCCATCACTAATAATACTTTATTTATTCTTACTTTTCACTTTTTCACCACTCTCAATACTAATTATAACACTTTTTCACCTTTTCACCACTCCCAATACTAATTATAACATATTTTTCTCCACTATCAATACACTTTATCATTTTCCTTAAAAAGATAAGTGACTCAAGAACATCTTAACATAAATTTGACTAAGAACATCTTAACATATATTTTTCCCAGCACGCTAACCTAAATTTGACTAAGAACATCTTAACATATAATATTACATATACATGAACGAAGATAAAAAGATAAGTGACTCAATTTTTAAAGCAGATTAATTAAAAATATATACTAAAAAAAGTCAAACCTTTCTGATGGTTACGTTATGTTAATAATAACAGCAGGGGGTTATATATAGTTATATACTATACTACACTAATCTTTTATGTCGGCAAAAATAATTAATTAAACTGTCAATGATTAGCAGATTAATTATATTCTACTTGATCAATTAGTTGTTTATGTTTGATTTGGAAAGTAGTAAGTAATAATTTACATTTCATTTGTGGTATAATAAGGCTGCAGGCATTTATTCCTTGTGTTGTGTACGGTTGAGCTTCTTCAATCATGTGTTTAGTCTTACCACGCAAACTGTTAGAATAATAGTAGTACTTGTTAGTATAAATTTATAATCATTATTTTCAGTATATTAATTAATGTTGATGATTAAAAACACCATTAAATTGTAGAATGAAACAAAGTGTAATTTGTACTCCCTTCGTCCCGGCTTTTGTTATCCAGTTGAGAACGGCACGGGTTTTAATAAAGTGATTGATGTGTTGTGAGTGAAATAAGGGTCTCACATTTTATGTAGTAAGAGTTAAAATAATTAAAGTGGAGTAAAGGCTCCACTTACTTTTACCAAAAATAGAAATGAATACTAAAATGTGGAACGACCAAAAAAGAAAGTTTGATACTAAAAGCTGAGACGGATGGAGTAGTTATTATCATCGAGATTTATTAATTCAACACAATAATTTCAAACGAGTTAGTGCAAATATGCTTTTGGAGGAAAAAAAAATCCAAGAATAAATAACTAAAAGCGGAGAGAAAAAAGAAAATGAATATAATTAATTTATGCTGATACTTAATTTAACTTTTAAACTATTAATCCAACTATGAAATAATTGAGTACATCACCCATGGGATAACAACTGAATATTTATATTTATGATTATAGTAGTATTATGTTTTTCTAATAAAATAGTTTATATTTTCTTTATTAATAAAACGACCACCGAAACTAAATTTAGCCAAAAGAATAATGAGTAGTGCTATTTGGATAAAATATATCCAAACAAAAAAGGCTAAATATTTTAAAAAATTAATTTATTTAAATTTTTTGGTTCAAATTTAAGAAGAATTTAGTTTGTGTTATTGTTTTATCCACATTATAGATTTATGTATTTTTTTTATAATTTTTAAAAAATTTTGTAAATAAAAAATAATGGAGTAATAATTAAAAATAATATTAAAAAATTATAAATAAATTATAATGTGGAAAAAACAGTAAAACTAGCTAAATTGTTTATATTTTAAATCAAAAAAGTTAAATAAATTAATTTATTAAATATTTAATTATATTTTATTCGAACATATTTTAGATTTTTATCTAAATAGTAAAGGAGAAAATATTACGATAAATGATTACTATTTCGAATTTCTCGCAAAATACCATTTGCACAATTACGAATTACGAATAACTTTTAAAAAAAAACACTGAAAAACATGTCACGCAACTAAAAGTCAGTTAGCAAATAAACCTTTACACTTTACAACTTTATTAAATTAATGTGATAATTAGGTCACCTTGTGTGCCCAATAAACTAACTTAATACCCAAAAGCACGCGGAAAGTGACAAAATCTTACCCTTTTACAACCAATTTATTTGTAATATTTTGATTAGTGTAGGCCATAATGAATTAAAAAGTGGGCATTTTAAAATTGTTTTTTTTATTTTTAGGGCAATTTAAAATTGTTTTTTATTTTTAGGGCATTTTTAAATTGTTTTTCTTATGAAGATTTAATCAGCGAATCTAGCATTTTCAATGCGGCTAAGTCGCTACATGATTATGTTAGTTGATGTAGTTCGCTTGTAAAAGAATAAAATAAAGAAACAAATATATCGCACTTTTATGAAATTGCTTATATGTTCGTTTTTAACGTTTTAAATGAAAATAACGTGATTTATTTATTTATTTTAATTTTGAAACAAAAGACATACTTTCCCACTAAAACTCCCAATTTCCAATTAAATACGTTCAGCAAAGTCATGAATTCAACGTAGATCTTCTTATTTTAAGGACTAAAAATAATTCTTATTTTATACGATAAACATATGGTCTCATTTGAACACAATCTATTAAATATATATATTAAGAATGCGAATAAGATAACTATAGACGAATTAAAAGAAGGAAAATGTATGTTTAAATTTCTTCGTTTGAGATAATGTATGCTAAGATTTGTGCACTTAATTACAAGTTTCTCTATATTTTAAAAGGTTAAGTTGAAATTATATATAGGTAGCCAACAACCTCTTTTTTTCTTTTTCTTTTTTCTTTTTCAATTCAATAAGAACTCGTATTAAATATTTAAATTCAATAGTTGTAGACCCTGAAGGGCACTAGGTGGAAAATTAAATATTCATTTGGAACGGATAAGATATATTTTTGTAGAAGGGGGAAAATTGATATAATTTTTTAAGCGAAAGAAAACAAATGTATAAAAGACAAATCTTCATAACCTCCCCATGAACTTCTTCTTTATTTGCTCGTCTTTTGCGCTTTAAAAAAATCCACCTAGCAACTACTACAAATAAATGAACGAAGAAAATTATGCACTAATAGACAACATTTTGTTTAAAGATTTGGTAAAGCAATAATAGATATATCATTTTATTTATAGCACAAACTACAAAACCTATTTAATAAAGATTCAAGAAAAATTACATAGTAATGGAATTTTGGAAACACCATTTATCTATCTATTGCAAAGTCATAATTTCCAACTAATTGATTAAAATAACAACATTAAGAAGGTACTTTTAATTTAGATAAATACTTATTCCATCCCAATTCAATAGGGCACATTTTCTTATTTGTACGTTCCATTTTAATAGGCTAAAATAAAAAAAATTAATATATCAAATGATGTGATATCATTTAACTTATTATTTACTATCATGACCCACACATAATTATCTATCTCCTCATTTAAAAAATATATCTTTATTTCTCTCTCTTAATTTTTTTGACAAATACATCCACAAAAGAAGTTTTTTTTTTCGTATTTTATTATAAATTATTCGTTTCTTAATATTCGTATTCAGGTCTTGAGCCCTATTGAGATGGGATGAAGATAATATTATTTTATTTAAATTAAAACCAAAATTTTTGTTTAGTTGCAAAAAGGGGGAAAGGCACATCTTTAGCCATTTTTATGTATTTTGGCAATTTTATCTTTAAAAAAGTACCTTGGCAATTTTAAGAATGCCAACGACGAACTTTAAAATTATTGCATGATCCCTAATTTCATTTTATAATATTCAAATTCTTGTCATTTGTGTGCGTGTATTGATCAAACGGTAAGAGGTTAATGCCTAAGGCTAAAGGTCATAGATTCGAGTCCCATGTG
Organism: Salvia miltiorrhiza; assembly: GCF_028751815.1. NCBI lineage: Eukaryota > Viridiplantae > Streptophyta > Magnoliopsida > Lamiales > Lamiaceae > Salvia > Salvia miltiorrhiza. Next base: position 33,362,634 of record NC_080387.1, read on the forward strand.
ACGCGATCTTTAAATTTCTTTATTTAATATAAAAAAAATCATGCCATTCCGGCCATGAAATTGTCACTTAATCAACTTTACTATCCATAAAGACTTAAACGTGATAAATTCTTTTTTATTTTTGTATGCCTAATAAATTATATTCCTCGTAATCCGAGATAGTGCGTATATGGGTAACTTTACAAGAGTGGAGTGCCACGTGAAGTTGGAAAAATTCTAAAATTCCCCACAATTTTGAAATGTTGGACAAGAATGGAAAATTAATTTGCATAAATATTGATATACATTTACAAGAGAACATTGTAGTATGTTGACATTAAACCAAAAGCTACATCAAAATTATAGGAGGAAACCTATCTTCTCTAAAAGTAGCAGCCCTAAACAACCTCAATGCTCCACATTTAATCTAATCATCAAGAAATAACAATAATAATCAGAAGTTTGAGAACTGATTTTGAGAAGACTGCACCATTTGCAAATCCGTCGTCGTTTGGCAAGAATTGTCATCTGCAATCATACTCCTGAAAAAAAAAAATTTAAAAATTACTCAAGAACTGCAAATTTGCGCGCGATCTTTAAAATTATTTGTTCATAAATTGCAATTGTGAATTGTGATGCAAAATGATCTTACTCTCTTGGTCTTGAAGCCCACAGGGAGCTCAGAGCTCGTAGTCGGCCATAGTATTCTCCGATCACCAGGAAGCAACGCGCAGCTTGCCGGATTGTCAGTAAACGGTGCAGCTGATGAAGGGTCTGTTGCCTCAAATTATCTGCCTACGTTTTTGCAAATGCAGCACGAAAATCAAGTCAAATTTAGACAATTTCTTCAAGATTTGAACTAGTTAGATAAAATCTTATCAATACTATTGAGAATAATAGTGTCACATATTAATCTGCATCACCAAGCTTCGTCTAAGAAATCGCCACTTAACTCGTCTAATTAAACCAGATGGGTTAAAAGAGACGCCGTTGAAAGAAAACGAGCCTCTATAATTGGTTCGCTATCAAAACTATGAGTGGGGTTCCACCAAAAATGGACTGATTTGTCATATCATTCCAAAGCAGCTTTCATGAAGGCATTTGCTTTCTTGAAAAGGAAGTATTTTAATCTTTCCTTTTCCAAGTAGGCATCAATGGAATATTTCCTTTTGTTAGTATTTAGTATATCGATCACCTCTGAAAGATCAATCAATATCACATAAATAATTAAGCAATGCTACAAAAGATTTAACAATTTTCAGATGCTGTTTTTGACAAATACAAGCCAATTGTGTGGTCCAGAGATAAATCAAAATCTACTTCGTTACAACTTACACGTATATACTGACGACGAAATTTACCTAAATCTGTTGAAGTCCCTCTATAAAGTATAGTTGAGACCTCACTTGAAAGAGAAAGCAGGATGTAAAGCCAAAATGGGAGGGAATGATACACTATCATGCTACTACTTTTTCTCTTGTTGCATCAGTTTCCGACATCTGCTTTCTAATCACTTATCGCTTATCTCACTAATTAAAGTCCGAAGGGTCACATTTTAGCATCAAACCACAACACCGTGTGCCCCTAAAGCGTAACACCTCAACTTTCAACAACTTTAGATAAGGGATTAAATTCCACTTTCGCTCTAATTTCATGATCGGATTAATCTAAATGAAAGAAGCAAGAGGGAGTGCGATGTATGAACCTGTCGAACAAAGCCTTCAAGATTGGCGAGCTTGCCCAATGCGACGGCCATGTGATGCATGCTGTCATTGGCAGAGCCATTAGCAATGGTGTCAACTAAGGATTGTTGCAATTGTTCCAACCCTTGTGAAAGAGCCTCCTCTGCCTGCTGGGAGGAATGCTGGAGGCTGCAAATCCCCATAAATTGCTGCTCTGTTAAAGGGTCTAATTGTGGTATTAACATCTGCTAATCAAGAAAATCGAGGATTATCAAACAGTTAAAATGTACATGGTGACAAATGACTTGTGCATAGAGATGAACTAAACCTTGATTAGGTCTGATGGCCGGAAACCGCCCATCCAAAGGAAACACCTCTCTGCAGGCGTAGTCCACATTCCGGTGATGAGGTGGAAGACATCAGATTTAGCAGCAGCACCTTTCAGGCGAAAGACCTCGTCATAATGAGCAATGTATCCGTCGACTATAACCCTCAAATCACCGTCGGATAGGTGAGCTTGCAATGCAGTTCGAAGCTCGGACATGTGCCTGTGATCATCATCTAGCCATCTCGAATATTCCATATCGAATATTGCTCCACCTATAACGGAAAACATAATATTATTTTCATTATAATCTGTAAAACACATAGTCCATTCAAGGCCATGAATGTTGCATACGCAAAGTAAAGACACAGTTCAACAAAGCACAAACGGACAGCCTCAACCACCAACTACTAACATTTAACTTTTGTATGATTTTAAATTTTATTTTTTATGTTTATCTACATAACTATAAAGTAGCCTTTCTGAAAAATGTACAAAGGCTTGGTGCCAGAATTCAAAATTCTGTGGGCACATATGAGGTAAAAGACTGAAACTGAAAAGATTCCAAAATTCCAAATATTTACATATTGATAGAAACCAGCTATTGGGGAAGAAAGAAAAAAAAAGCGCACACACACACACATACATAGTCAAGGACACTCTTGCTGACCATGTGGTAAAAGTTGCAGCCTTGGTCATACAGATATTTGATTTGAATCTTTTTTCCCCTGAAACAGTAATTAAAATCTGACATGGCCTTGAAGAAGCAAAAACTTCTAGTCAAAATTAGAAGTTTTTGTTTTAGTTGAAAAAAGTTTACAAGCCTATTATGACTTGAAATCTCTTTTAACTACTTAATTGGACAAAAATCTAGTCGAAAAATTTGAAGATTCAGATTAAGTAAGACTATGTTATGGTTAAAAATTGGATCTTTAATGAAGAAAAGCCTAGCTAATGTCTAAGAATTGAAGGGTTTGACAATTGTGATGTTTCTGTTCACAAATGGATTGAAATTAGACAAATCTAATAATGTCAATTAGGTAAACAAAAATCCCATACTAATGCAATAATTAACTAGCATGGAAAAGACCAACTCCTCCCTCCTTAACAAAGTATTTAAAAAATTCACCTTTACAAATATTCTCAAAGAATTAATTAAAATATTCATGGGAAAGGGGAAGAAGTCTTCAATTCAGACAGAGGGTATTTTAGTAAAATCACTAATCAGAAATGTAGACACATACCAGAGCTAATACTCCCACTTGCAGCCCCACCTCCTCCTAAGAAAAGTCCCTGTTGAATATAGTGATTGAGAAAGGGAGTGAGTCAAGAAAATCAATTATAAAGAATTAGACACTAATTATTTAATTAAGATTTTTGGATTGGCAGCCTTCAATAATTTTATATTTTAGGACATTAGATGTCTTGATTTTCTTTAAATGTTACTGTTGTTACCTGTGACCTTGCCCTCTGAAGGTCTTGTTCCAACTGAGCAAGCCTGATCCTGCTTGATTCTAGCTGCTGTACATACGCCTGTACACCCACACATATATATGTACATAAATACACTACTTTGGATTTAAAAAAGTGGGGAAATTACAAGAGAAAATGAGAAAATAATATTTTTGCAAGTTACCTTTTTTCTAAGTCTGCTCTTCCTAGCTGCTTCCCTATTTTGGGCTAAACGTCTCAATGTCTGCAAGGAGAAAAAACATACTCAGCTTCAAGATCAAGATTTCAAGGAATTTAAATTTGGCAAGAAAGAAAAATATACAGAAATTATAAAAAAAATCAGTTCATGCATGCATGTGAATAATGTGGGCTCTTTCATCACCTTAGCATCAAGCACTTTGTCTGAGTTAGAACCAGGCCCTCTTCTCTGCATTATTTTTAAAAATTAAATTCAACAGAGACAATTGTTAATTAGTTATACTTTACTAGAGTCAAGAAGAGCAGCTAGAACAAACAAATTTTATAAGGAAAAAATTTGAACTTTTTAATTTTAGAGAGGGGAGGAAGATAACGTGTCAGCAATGGCAGAATCATTTGAAAGATTTCAAATTTTTTATTTAACAAAATCAAGTTGGTAATTATTAGAAGATCTGCTGGCATTTTTGCAACTGTTTCTTGAAAATAATAATGTCTGGTTAATCATTTCCATTGTTTCTATCTGCAAAGTCTCTCTAGATTTTGTTTTCCCTTTTCCCCATGAAGATTATCACAAAAAAGATCCCCCCATATAAGAGAGAGAGACGAGAGAGAAAGAGAGAGAGGTAAAAAAGAAAGAATTAAGTAAACTACAGTTCTTGGGATGGGAAAAAGTAGGCAATTATGAACAAGGACTTAAACTGCAGTCGTGGAGATTGAGCAATATTATAATAGATCAAGAAAAGATAAAAAAGAAATACTACTACCACTGTAAAGATTCTGCTTTTTTCCTAAGGTTTTTATTATATGTCAGAATATAAATCAGAAAAATCCTTCAGCAATCAGAAGGAACAGTGCCCCTTTGCCAACAAATCTTTCTTGCAGCTATTGGGATTAGAGAGAGAGGGAGAGAGAGATTAAGGATAGTAACAATGAAAAGATGCGACCTTTTTCCTGAGCTAAAGGAAGAAAAAATTCAACCAAGAATTAGGAAAAAATTCGACTGTTAGCAAGACCTTTTCTGGGGCTGGCTTGGCAGCTGGCTGTGAGTGTGAGCCACTTAACCTCGGGCTGTCAATCCCACCGGCGGCGTCCATCTGCGGCGGCGGCGGAGGTGGCTGGCGGTGGTCGGAGGGAGACTCGGGAGTGTTGGAAAGTGTGTTTACAGCTGATCCTGAATCAGTACTCTCCTCTCCTGATTTTGAGCTTCCCTGTATTAAATGACACAGACTTTTAAGTCAAAATGGCTTTCATCATAACAAAAAAAAAACTAAAAAAAGGAAATCAAATTAGAATTATTTCATTAAAAAACTACAATAAACCTCCAAAACACATTAAAGAACACTCATGAAACTTGAGAGAGAGGAGCAAGAAATAAAACTTAGTTTTGAAGAAATTGAGGTTTGTTATGTATGTGTAATAAATGAAGAGGAAATAAAACTGGGTCAAAGATTGAAAGGAGAAGTAAATATAGAGTACTCTTGGGGTATGCTGCTGGAATCTCATAGGCCAAGAAGGGAACATATCCAGAGTTGCAGCAGGCCTGATTGCGGTGTATAAAGCTGCACAAAATCAAAAGCAATATCTTCAAGAATCAGCCAGCAAAAAAAATAAAAACTACTAGGAGAAGGAAAAAAAATTCTGATTTCTTTGTTTTGGGTTATTTGAAAGTTTCAGACTTTGGTTTAAAAAAAAAGGGTAAGAAGCTAATCTCCTTTTATGTATGATTTTGGGTTTGCAGTTATGGAGTCAGTAAAAGAATCATGCAAGCAGGTCTGGTTTTTTCCATATTTGAAACACACGCCATTCAAATCCCTTGTCCAAGAATGATTTCTGTGCAGGATATGGAAACCCCTCTTTGCCCTCCTTCTGTAGACACGTTCAAACTCTCTCTCTCTCTCTCTTAGGAGTTGGTTACACAAAGCAACGTAAGAAAAAGAGGAGGGAGAGTAGCATACGTTGTTTTTTGTCATCATTATTGATCTTAACTCCTTGCAGAATAATGGCCTCCTCAAGCTCTCCGAAATCAAAAGCAGACCCTTCTTGATTTCTTCTCAAATAAAAACAACTCAGCTCAGAAAAATCAAATCTTGGGGAAAATCAAATGACTTTTTTGGCTTACATGAAAGTAGAGTTGTTGGGGTGGTGAAGCATGTGAGGAATCGCGTAGGGGATGTGGTGGTGGTGTGGAGCTCCCGAGTCTGCCTCACCGACTCTGTGACTCGCCATGCAAACTCACTTTCAGACCATTTGTCGTCTTCTTTTTCAGACACCTAAAATTGAGGTAGAAATTAAAATTGATTTTCTTGATGTTTTGAGGTTGGTGTTGAGGAATTTGAAGACAGAAAGAAAGTCCACTTTCTTGAAATTCAAACTGGGAGATGGACACTTGAGATGATCAGCAAAAGATCAGGGCTTTCTTGTCTAAGTATATATGCAAAAGGGAGTGAGAGGGTCCAGTCCCCCTCTCTCTCTCTCTCTAAAATGATTTTTACAAGTTTTGAGCTTTTGGAGGGGTCTCTATCGAGCTTTCTTTTCTCTCCTTCTCTATGAAGAAATCCGTCTGATTATTCTCTTTGATAATTTTCCCTCTCTCTACTTTATAGTCTCGCCTCGCGCGTGTGGGCATGAAGAAGGAGTGTAATAATTAGTAGTATCAGAAGAATTGAAACTCAAACCATGGGTACACAAAATCTTGTCCTAGACAACCCAGGCTTATTTTGTGGGGTTTGCAACAGAAAGTTAAATTTTAAAAAAAATGTAGAAAAGGATTGAAAATTTGTGCCATGAAAAATAAGCAACATTCAGTTAGTAGTGTAATAAAATATACTAGAAGAAAAGGTGGGGTCTTGGGCAGGAAACCACTAGAATCACTGACTCCTACTCCACTCTTTCTCTCTAACCGCCTGTGCTTTCTTATTGGCCCTCTTTTTCAAAAAATAAGAAAAAATCACTTCATTCTCTCTCTCTCACTCTAAATGTCTCATTTTCTATTTTGGGCTGTCCCATTTTAAATATCTCATTTCCTTTTAGGTAATATACTCTCTCTTTATATTTAATAATTAAATAATTTTCACAAATTCACTTTATCTACTTTATACATATTTCTTAATCTCTATGTCCAAAAGAAAGAAGACATTTGGAGTAGGACGGAGGGAGTATTTTTTTTAAAGAAACGAATATTCAATCTTTAGATAATTTTTGTAATGAAAATTGTTAGGCTATTTGAGATTATTAGGAATTAAATTGTTTCGAAATTAATCTTGTTATAGAACTTATAGAATAGCTTATTATACATAATATCATCTCAAATTTAAGCATAGGATTGAATCTATCAATCTTTCATTAAGATTAAAAGAGTGTTTGATTGAGCTTATAAACTCTTTCAGAGTATTTGTCAAAATAAGTTCCTAAAAATAAATTCCAGGAGCTTATAAGCTCCTCAAAAAATAAGCTTTTCTATCCCCAACTTATTTTTTCATAATTTTATGTGTAATTTTTTTTGATCAATAAAAGAACTTTATTGAAAGAGGAAAGAAAACAAGGTACCAGAGGTACCAAGAAAATTACAAAAAGGAGAGTTTGTGTTCACTTGAACACCATGAAGAGAAGGAAACATTTTCATCTACAAGGTGAAAAATCTTGTTCCAACTCCATAATCTACCCTTCATCTCCAAAACAAGTTGACTGGCATCCCACACCCTACCTTCGAACCTACTCTCGTTTCTGTATTTCCAAATCAGCCAAATAATTCCAACCCACAGTGCAAGGAGCAGTTTTCTCCCTTCTTTCCTTTTAACTCCAAGAACAAAGGATTTAAAGTGTTGTAAGATACCTTTTGGCTTGGCTGTTTTTAAGTCGATCCATTGATGAATTTGATCCCACACCATCTCGACTTTGGGACAGTGAAGGAAGATGTGCTCCGCTGTTTCCTCTTGCATCACGCACGAATTACACCATCTCTCTTCGTAACCAATGGAGACATTCCTTTTAAGCAAATTATCGCATGTAGGCAATCTATTGATCAAGCCTCTCCAAGCCGTAACTATTGTCTTATGGGGTGCCTTAGCCTTCCAAACTTTTGCTGCCTCGACTTCCTCCTCCGGGAATTGCCCATTATTGGAGGCCGCGATGATATCGTATGCCGCCTTTGTTGTAAAAACGTCATCTTTACCAGATTTCCAGCTCCATTCATCTTCCTTACCTGCACAAGGAAAAACTTGAGAAATAAACGTCGTCATAGCCTCCCACATCTCTCTATCCCTCTCCTCTCTCAACTCTCTTCTCCATCCAATCTCCCATTTCCACTCGCCATTCTCCCAGTAGCCCGATTCCCCCACCAAACCTCTTTTGTCCAGACATAGATTGTATAATCTCTGAAAGACGAATTTCAAAGGTTTACCCCCAGCCCAAACCTCCTCCCAAAACCTCACCCTCATGCCATCACCCACCCGACGACAAATATTACTCGAAAACCATCTCTCCTCCACCTCCCCCCCCCTTCTCGACAATTCTCGACCACCACCCCTTCCTACTGCCCCTATTCTCCAGCCTATATTCTCCCTCTTCCCCCCAGCTCATCTGCCCATACAAAGAATTAACCACCCTAGCCCAAAGAGAACCGCCCTCCGACAGATGTCTCCATAGCCATTTAAACACCAACGCCTTGTTGAACCACTCGAGATTCCTAAAACCCAGCCCCCCCCACTTGCTTTTTATTACAAAGGACCCTCCATTTTACCCACGCAATGTGACTCGACTCCCCATTTCCCCCCCACAGGAAATTACAGCAAATAGAGTCAATCCTGCAAAGCACATCTTTTGGGATAAAGGAGAAAGACAGTTGAAACACCGGTATGGCTTGCAAAATCGATTTGATCAAGGTAATTCGTCCTGCAAGCGACAAAGTTCTACTCTTCCATCCTTTGATTTTCTTTTCAACTTTGTCTACCAGAAAATTCCAATCTCCAATGCTATTACATCGACCTCCAATCTTAATTCCAAGGTAGTTGCAAGGGAAAGCACCCACCTTGCATTTAAGAATATTTGCCCATCTCAACACTTTTTCTTCGTTCACCGAAATCCCCATGATGCTACTCTTGTCGAAGTTAACCGCCAACCCCGACAAGAACTGGAAAAGCAAGAGCAGATTCTTGATAACCGTCGCATTTCTCTCATCTTCATCGAGAATGAAAATTGCATTTCTCTCATTTTATGTGTAATAATTATTTTATAAATATTATTCAATTATGATTAATTATTATCATCACATACCCTCTCAAATTTATCTATCTTCGATTTCTAACTTGT